>NC_080062.1:18005012-18064248 GCF_026212465.1 Amaranthus tricolor | reverse complement strand
ACACAATACTTTTTGGTATATATTATTGTGTTGAAGTGATTAGAATTGAAAATCATAGACAAATGCTAGAAATTACGTGTTAGGATGCGATTTTATGGGTTTTTAAGAATTTTTTGCATTTTCGCGCATAAAGTAGCCTCAAACTTGGTTTGTTTTGCACGAAGCTTGGCAGACAACACTATTTGGTATATATTATTGTGTTGAAGTGGTTAGAACTGAAAATTATAGTCACATGCTAGAAATTACGTGTTAAGTTGCGATTTTATGGGATTTTAAGCTTTTTTGGCACTTTCAGGCATAAAGTAGCTCAAACTTGGTTTATTTTCGACGAAACTTGGCACACAACAAAATTTGGCATATATTATTGTGTTGAAGTGGGTAGAATTGAAAATCATAGTCATATTCTAGAAATAAAGTGTTAAGTTGCAATTTTATTGGTTTTCAAGCTTTTTTGGTATTTTCGCGCATAAAGTACCTCAAACTTAGTTTATTTTGATCGAAACTTAGCATTCAACACTTTTAGTATATATTATTATGTTGATGTTGTCTGAATTCAAAATCATAGTCATGAGCTAGAAATTACGTCCTAAGTTGCGATTTTACGGGTTTTTAAACATTTTTTACACTTTTGCGCATAAAGTAGCTCAAACTTGGTTTGTTTTGCACGAAACGTAGCAAGCAATACTATTTGGTATATATATTATTGTGTTGATGTGGTTAAAATGCAAAATCTTTGTCATATGCTAGAAATTACATGCTAAGTTGCGATTTTATGGTTTTTTAAAGCATTTTTGGCACTTTCACGCATGAACTACTTCAAACTTGGTTTGTTTTCCACGATACTTGGCACACAGCACTATTTGATATATATTATTGTGTTAAAGTGGTTTTAATTGAAAATCATAGTCGTATGCTAGAAATTACGTGTTAAGTTGCGATTTTAAGGGTTTTTAAGCGTTTTTGGAAACTTTTGCGCATAAAGTTTCTCAAACTTGGTTTGTTTTGTACGAAACTTGGCACACAACACTATTTGGTATATATTATTGTGTTGAAGTGGTTAGAATTTATAATCACTGTCATAAGCTAGAAATCACGTCCTAAGTTGCGATTTTATAGGTTTTTAAGCATTTTTGGCACTTTCGCGCATAAAGTAGCTCGAACTTGGTTCATTTTGCACGAAACTTGGCACACAATACTTTTTGGTATATATTATTGTGTTGAAGTGGTTAGAATTGATAATCATAGTCATAAGCTAGAAATTACGTGCTATGTTGAGATTTTATGGGTTTTTAAGCATTTTTGTCACTTTCGCGCATAAAGTTGCTCGAACATGGTTTATTTTGCACGAAACATGGCACACAATACTTTTTGGTATATATTATTGTGTTGAAGTGATTAGAATCGAAAGTCATAGACAAATGCTAGAAATTACGTGTTAGGATGCGATTTTATGGGTTTTTAAGAATTTTTTGCATTTTCGCGCATAAAGTAGCTCAAACTTGGTTTGTTTTGCACGAAGCTTGGCAGACAACACTATTTGGTATATATTATTGTGTTGAAGTGGTTAGAACTGAAAATTATAGTCACATGCTAGAAATTAAGTGTTAAGTTGCGATTTTTATGGGATTTTAAGCTTTTTTGGCACTTTCATGCATAAAGTAGCTCAAACTTGGTTTATTTTCCACGAAACTTGGCACACAACAAAATTTCGCATATATTATTGTGTTGAAGTGGGTAGAATTGAAAATCATAGTCATATTCTAGAAATAAAGTGTTAAGTTGCAATTTTATTGGTTTTCAAGCTTTTTTGGTATTTTCGCGCATAAAGTACCTCAAACTTAGTTTATTTTGATCGAAACTTAGCACACAACACTTTTTAGTATATATTATTATGTTGATGTTGTCTGAATTCAAAATCATAGTCATAAGCTAGAAATTACGTCCTAAGTTGCGATTTTACGGGTTTTTTAAACATTTTTTTACACTTTTGCGCATAAAGTAGCTCAAACTTGGTTTGTTTTGCACGAAACTTAGCAAACAATACTATTTGGTATATATATTATTGTGTTGATGTGGTTAAAATGCAAAATCTTTGTCATATGCTAGAAATTACATGCTAAGTTGCGATTTTATGGGTTTTAAAGCATTTTTGGCACTTTCACGCATAAACTACTTCAAACTTGGTTTGTTTTCCACGATACTTGGCACACAGCACTATTTGATATATATTATTGTGTTAAAGTGGTTTTAATTGAAAATCATAGTCGTATGCTAGAAATTACGTGTTAAGTTGCGATTTTAAGGGTTTTTAAGCGTTTTTGGAACTTTTGCGCATAAAGTTTCTCAAACTTGGTTTGTTTTGTACGAAACTTGGCACACAACACTATTTGGTATATATTATTGTGTTGAAGTGGTTAGAATTTATTCTCACTATCATAAGCTAGAAATCACGTCCTAAGTTGCGATTTTATAGGTTTTTAAGCATTTTTGGCACTTTCGCGCATAAAGTAGCTCGAACTTGGGTTCATTTTGCACGAAACTTGGCACACAATACTTTTTGGTATATATTATTGTGTTGAAGTGGTTAGAATTGATAATCATAGTCATAAGCTAGAAATTACGTGCTATGTTGAGATTTTATGGGTTTTTAAGCATTTTTGTCACTTTCGCGCATAAAGTTGCTCGAACTTGGTTTATTTTGCACGAAACTTGGCACACAATACTTTTTGGTATATAATATTGTGTTGAAGTGATTAGAATTGAAAGTCATAGACAAATGCTAGAAATTACGTGTTAGGATGCGATTTTATGGGTTTTTAAGAATTTTTTGCATTTTCGCGCATAAAGTAGCTCAAACTTGGTTTGTTTTGCACGAAGCTTGGCAGACAACACTATTTGGTATATATTATTGTGTTGAAGTGGTTAGAACTGAAAATTATAGTCACATGCTAGAAATTACGTGTTAAGTTGCGATTTTATGGGATTTTAAGCTTTTTTGGCACTTTCATGCATAAAGTAGCTCAAACTTGGTTTATTTTCCACGAAACTTGGCACACAATAAAATTTGGCATATATTATTGTGTTGAAGTGGGTAGAATTGAAAATCATAGTCATATTCTAGAAATAAAGTGTTAAGTTGCAATTTTATTGGTTTTCAAGCTTTTTTGGTATTTTCGCGCATAAAGTACCTCAAACTTAGTTTATTTGATCGAAACTTAACACACAACACTTTTTAGTATATATTATTATGTTGATGTTGTCTGAATTCAAAATCATAGTCATAAGCTAGAAATTACGTCCTAAGTTGCGATTTTACGGGTTTTTTAAACATTTTTTACACTTTTGCGCATAAAGTAGCTCAAACTTGGTTTGTTTTGCACGAAACTTAGCAAACAATACTATTGGTATATATATTATTGTGTTGATGTGGTTAAAATGCAAATCTTTGTCATATGCTAGGAATTACACGCTAAGTTGCGATTTTATGGGTTTTAAAGCATTTTGGCACTTTTACGCATAAACTACTTCAAACTTGGTTTGTTTTCCACGATACTTGGCACACAGCACTATTTGATATATATTATTGTGTTAAAGTGGTTTTAATTGAAAATCATAGTCGTATGCTAGAAATTACGTGTTAAGTTGCAATTTTAAGGGTTTTTAAGCGTTTTTGGAACTTTTGCGCATAAAGTTTCTCAAACTTGGTTTGTTTTGTACGAAACTTGGCACACAACACTATTTGGTATATATTATTGTGTTGAAGTGGTTAGAATTTATAATCACTGTCATAAGCTAGAAATCACGTCCTAAGTTGCGATTTTATAGGTTTTTAAGCATTTTTGGCACTTTCGCGCATAAAGTAGCTCGAACTTGGTTCATTTTGCACGAAACTTGGCACACAATACTTTTTGGTATATATTATTGTGTTGAAGTGGTTAGAATTGATAATCATAGTCATAAGCTAGAAATTACGTGCTATGTTGAGATTTTATGGGTTTTTAAGCATTTTTGTCACTTTCGCGCATAGAGTTGCTCGAACTTGGTTTATTTTGCACGAAACTTGGCACACAATACTTTTTGGGTATATATTATTGTGTTGAAGTGATTAGAATTGAAAATCATAGACAAATGCTAGAAATTACGTGTTAGGATGCGATTTTATGGGTTTTTAAGAATTTTTTTGCATTTTCGCGCATAAATTAGCTCAAACTTGGTTTGTTTTGCACGAAGCTTGGCAGACAACACTATTTGGTATATATTATTTGTGTTGAAGTGGTTAGAACTGAAAATTATAGTCACATGCTAGAAATTACGTGTTAAGTTGCGATTTTATGGGATTTTAAGCTTTTTTGGCACTTTCAGGCATAAAGTAGCTCAAACTTGGTTTATTTTCGACGAAACTTGGCACACAACAAAATTTGGCAATATTATTGTGTTGAAGTGGGTAGAATTGAAAATCATAGTCATATTCTAGAAATAAAGTGTTAAGTTGCAATTTTATTGGTTTTTCAAGCTTTTTTGGTATTTTCGCGCATAAAGTACCTCAAACTTAGTTTATTTTGATCGAAACTTAGCACACAACACTTTTTAGTATATATTATTATGTTGATGTTGTCTGAATTCAAAATCATAGTCATAAGCTAGAAATTACGTCCTAAGTTGCGATTTTACGGGTTTTTAAACATTTTTTACACTTTTGCGCATAAAGTAGCTCAAACTTGGTTTGTTTTGCACGAAACTAAGCAAGCAATACTATTTGTATATATATTATTGTGTTGATGTGGTTAAAAATGCAAAATCTTTGTCATATGCTAGAAATTACATGCTAAGTTGCGATTTTATGGTTTTTAAAGCATTTTTGGCACTTTCACGCATGAACTACTTCAAACTTGGTTTGTTTTCCACGATACTTGGCACACAGCACTATTTGATATATATTATTGTGTTAAAGTGGTTTTAATTGAAAATCATAGTCGTATGCTAGAAATTACGTGTTAAGTTGCGATTTTAAGGGTTTTTAAGCGTTTTTGGAACTTTTGCGCATAAAGTTTCTCAAACTTGGTTTGTTTTGTACGAAACTTGGCACACAACACTATTTGGTATATATTATTGTGTTGAAGTGGTTAGAATTTATAATCACTGTCATAAGCTAGAATCACGTCCTAAGTTGCGATTTTATAGGTTTTTAGCATTTTTGCACTTTCGCGCATAAAGTAGCTCGAACTTGGTTCATTTTGCACGAAACTTGGCACACAATACTTTTTGGTATATATTATTTTGTTGAAGTGGTTAGAATTGATAATCATAGTCATAAGCTAGAAATTACGTGCTATGTTGAGATTTTATGGGTTTTTAAGCATTTTTGTCACTTTCGCGCATAAAGTTGCTCGAACTTGGTTTATTTTGCACGAAACTTGGCACACAATACTTTTTGGTATATATTATTGTGTTGAAGTGATTAGAATTGAAAATCATAGACAAATGCTAGAAATTACGTGTTAGGATGCGATTTTATGGGTTTTTAAGAATTTTTTGCATTTTCGCGCATAAAGTAGCTCAAACTTGGTTTGTTTTGCACGAAGCTTGGCAGACAACACTATTTGGTATATATTATTGTGTTGAAGTGGTTAGAACTGAAAATTATAGTCACATGCTAGAAATTACGTGTTAAGTTTGCGATTTTATGGGATTTTAAGCTTTTTTGGCACTTTCAGGCATAAAGTAGCTCAAACTTGGTTTATTTTCGACGAAACTTGGCACACAACAAAAATTTGGCATATATTATTGTGTTGAAGTGGGTAGAATTGAAAATCATAGTCATATTCTAGAAATAAAGTGTTAAGTTGCAATTTTATTGGTTTTCAAGCTTTTTTGGTATTTTCGCGCATAAAGTACCTCAAACTTAGTTTATTTTGTTCGAAACTTAGCAGTCAACACTTTTTAGTATATATTATTATGTTGATGTTGTCTGAATTCAAAATCATAGTCATAAGCTAGAAATTACGTCCTAAGTTGCGATTTTACGGGTTTTTTAAACATTTTTTTACACTTTTGCGCATAAAGTAGCTCAAACTTGGTTTGTTTTGCACGAAACGTAGCAAGCAATACTATTTGGTATATATATTATTGTGTTGATGTGGTTAAAATGCAAAATCTTTGTCATATGCTAGAAATTACATGCTAAGTTGCGATTTTATGGTTTTTAAAGCATTTTTGGCACTTTTCACGCATGAACTACTTCAAACTTGGTTTGTTTTCCACGATACTTGGCACACAGCACTATTTGATATATATTATTGTGTTAAAGTGGTTTTAATTGAAAAATCATAGTCGTATGCTAGAAATTACGTGTTAAGTTGCGATTTTAAGGGTTTTTAAGCGTTTTTGGAACTTTTGCGCATAAAGTTTCTCAAACTTGGTTTGTTTTGTACGAAACTTGGCACACAACACTATTTGGTATATATTATTGTGTTGAAGTGGTTAGAATTTATAATCACTGTCATAAGCTAGAAATCACGTCCTAAGTTGCGATTTTATAGGTTTTTTAAGCATTTTTGGCACTTTCGCGCATAAAGTAGCTCGAACTTGGTTCATTTTGCACGAAACTTGGCACACAATACTTTTTGGTATATATTATTGTGTTGAAGTGGTTAGAATTGATAATCATAGTCATAAGCTAGAAAATTACGTGCTATGTTGAGATTTTATGGGTTTTTAAGCATTTTTGTCACTTTCGCGCATAAAGTTGCTCGAACATGGTTTATTTTGCACGAAACTTGGCACACAATACTTTTTGGTATATATTATTGTGTTGAAGTGATTAGAATCGAAAGTCATAGACAAATGCTAGAAATTACGTGTTAGGATGCGATTTTATGGGTTTTTAAGAATTTTTTGCATTTTCGCGCATAAAGTAGCTCAAACTTGGTTTGTTTTGCACGAAGCTTGGCAGACAACACTATTTGGTATATATTATTGTGTTGAAGTGGTTAGAACTGAAAATTATAGGTCACATGCTAGAAATTAAGTGTTAAGTTGCGATTTTATGGGATTTTAAGCTTTTTTGGCACTTTCATGCATAAAGTAGCTCAAACTTGGTTTATTTTCCACGAAACTTGGCACACCAACAAAATTTCGCATATATTATTGTGTTGAAGTGGGTAGAATTGAAAATCATAGGTCATATTCTAGAAATAAAGTGTTAAGTTGCAATTTTATTGGTTTTCAAGCTTTTTTGGTATTTTCGCGCATAAAGTACCTCAAACTTAGTTTATTTTGATCGAAACTTAGCACACAACACTTTTTAGTATATATTATTATGTTGATGTTGTCTGAATTCAAAATCATAGTCATAAGCTAGAAATTACGTCCTAAGTTGCGATTTTACGGGTTTTTAAACATTTTTTACACTTTTGCGCATAAAGTAGCTCAAACTTGGTTTGTTTTGCACGAAACGTAGCAAGCAATACTATTTGGTATATATATTATTGTGTTGATGTGGTTAAAATGCAAAATCTTTGTCATATGCTAGAAATTACATGCTAAGTTGCGATTTTATGGTTTTTAAAGCATTTTTTGGCACTTTCACGCATGAACTACTTCAAACTTGGTTTGTTTTCCACGATACTTGGCACACAGCACTATTTGATATATATTATTGTGTTAAAGTGGTTTTAATTGAAAATCATAGTCGTATGCTAGAAATTACGTGTTAAGTTGCGATTTTTAAGGGTTTTTAAGCGTTTTTGGAACTTTTGCGCATAAAGTTTCTCAAACTTGGTTTGTTTTGTACGAAACTTGGCACACAACACTATTTGGTATATATTATTGTGTTGAAGTGGTTAGAATTTATAATCACTGTCATAAGCTAGAAATCACGTCCTAAGTTGCGATTTTATAGGTTTTTAAGCATTTTTGGCACTTTCGCGCATAAAGTAGCTCGAACTTGGTTCATTTTGCACGAAACTTGGCACACAATACTTTTTGGTATATATTATTGTGTTGAAGTGGTTAGAATTGATAATCATAGTCATAAGCTAGAAATTACGTGCTATGTTGAGATTTTATGGGTTTTTAAGCATTTTTGTCACTTTCGCGCATAAAGTTGCTCGAACATGGTTTATTTTGCACGAAACTTGGCACACAATACTTTTTGGTATATATTATTGTGTTGAAGTGATTAGAATCGAAAGTCATAGACAAATGCTAGAAATTACGTGTTAGGATGCGATTTTATGGGTTTTTAAGAATTTTTTGCATTTTCGCGCATAAAGTAGCTCAAACTTGGTTTGTTTTGCACGAAGCTTGGCAGACAACACTATTTGGTATATATTATTGTGTTGAAGTGGTTAGAACTGAAAATTATAGTCACATGCTAGAAATTAAGTGTTAAGTTGCGATTTTATGGGATTTTAAGCTTTTTTGGCACTTTCATGCATAAAGTAGCTCAAACTTGGTTTATTTTCCACGAAACTTGGCACACAACAAAATTTCGCATATATTATTGTGTTGAAGTGGGTAGAATTGAAAATCATAGTCATATTCTAGAAATAAAGTGTTAAGTTGCAATTTTATTGGTTTTCAAGCTTTTTTGGTATTTTCGCGCATAAAGTACCTCAAACTTAGTTTATTTTGATCGAAACTTAGCACACAACACTTTTTAGTATATATTATTATGTTGATGTTGTCTGAATTCAAAATCATAGTCATAAGCTAGAAATTACGTCCTAAGTTGCGATTTTACGGGTTTTTAAACATTTTTTACACTTTTGCGCATAAAGTAGCTCAAACTTGGTTTGTTTTGCACGAAACTTAGCAAACAATACTATTTGGTATATATATTATTGTGTTGATGTGGTTAAAATGCAAAATCTTTGTCATATGCTAGAAATTACATGCTAAGTTGCGATTTTATGGGTTTTAAAGCATTTTTGGCACTTTCACGCATAAACTACTTCAAACTTGGTTTGTTTTCCACGATACTTGGCACACAGCACTATTTGATATATATTATTGTGTTAAAGTGGTTTTAATTGAAAATCATAGTCGTATGCTAGAAATTACGTGTTAAGTTGCGATTTTAAGGGTTTTTAAGCGTTTTTGGAACTTTTGCGCATAAAGTTTCTCAAACTTGGTTTGTTTTGTACGAAACTTGGCACACAACACTATTTGGTATATATTATTGTGTTGAAGTGGTTAGAATTTATTCTCACTATCATAAGCTAGAAATCACGTCCTAAGTTGCGATTTTATAGGTTTTTAAGCATTTTTGGCACTTTCGCGCATAAAGTAGCTCGAACTTGGTTCATTTTGCACGAAACTTGGCACACAATACTTTTTGGTATATATTATTGTGTTGAAGTGGTTAGAATTGATAATCATAGTCATAAGCTAGAAATTACGTGCTATGTTGAGATTTTATGGGTTTTTAAGCATTTTTGTCACTTTCGCGCATAAAGTTGCTCGAACTTGGTTTATTTTGCACGAAACTTGGCACACAATACTTTTTGGTATATAAATATTGTGTTGAAGTGATTAGAATTGAAAGTCATAGACAAATGCTAGAAATTACGTGTTAGGATGCGATTTTATGGGTTTTTAAGAATTTTTTGCATTTTCGCGCATAAAGTAGCTCAAACTTGGTTTGTTTTGCACGAAGCTTGGCAGACAACACTATTTGGTATATATTATTGTGTTGAAGTGGTTAGAACTGAAAATTATAGTCACATGCTAGAAATTACGTGTTAAGTTGCGATTTTATGGGATTTTAAGCTTTTTTGGCACTTTCATGCATAAAGTAGCTCAAACTTGGTTTATTTTCCACGAAACTTGGCACACAATAAAATTTGGCATATATTATTGTGTTGAAGTGGGTAGAATTGAAAATCATAGTCATATTCTAGAAATAAAGTGTTAAGTTGCAATTTTATTGGTTTTCAAGCTTTTTTGGTATTTTCGCGCATAAAGTACCTCAAACTTAGTTTATTTTGATCGAAACTTAACACACAACACTTTTTAGTATATATTATTATGTTGATGTTGTCTGAATTCAAAATCATAGTCATAAGCTAGAAATTACGTCCTAAGTTGCGATTTTACGGGTTTTTAAACATTTTTTACACTTTTGCGCATAAAGTAGCTCAAACTTGGTTTGTTTTGCACGAAACTTAGCAAACAATACTATTTGGTATATATATTATTGCGTTGATGTGGTTAAAATGCAAAATCTTTGTCATATGCTAGGAATTACACGCTAAGTTGCGATTTTATGGGTTTTAAAGCATTTTTGGCACTTTTACGCATAAACTACTTCAAACTTGGTTTGTTTTCCACGATACTTGGCACACAGCACTATTTGATATATATTATTGTGTTAAAGTGGTTTTAATTGAAAATCATAGTCGTATGCTAGAAATTACGTGTTAAGTTGCAATTTTAAGGGTTTTTAAGCGTTTTTGGAACTTTTGCGCATAAAGTTTCTCAAACTTGGTTTGTTTTGTACGAAAGTTGGCACACAACACTATTTGGTATATATTATTGTGTTGAAGTGGTTAGAATTTATAATCACTGTCATAAGCTAGAAATCACGTCCTAAGTTGCGATTTTATAGGTTTTTAAGCATTTTTGGCACTTTCGCGCATAAAGTAGCTCGAACTTGGTTCTTTTTGCACGAAACTTGGCACACAATACTTTTTGGTATATATTATTGTGTTGAAGTGGTTAGAATTGATAATCATAGTCATAAGCTAGAAATTACGTGCTATGTTGAGATTTTATGGGTTTTTAAGCATTTTTGTCACTTTCGCGCATAAAGTTGCTCAAACTTGGTTTATTTTGCACGAAACTTGGCACACAATACTTTTTGGTATATATTATTGTGTTAAAGTGATTAGAATTGAAAATCATAGACAAATGCTAGAAATTACGTGTTAGGATGCGATTTTATGGGTTTTTAAGAATTTTTTGCATTTTCGCGCATAAAGTAGCTCAAACTTGGTTTGTTTTGCACGAAGCTTGGCAGACAACACTATTTGGTATATATTATTGTGTTGAAGTGGTTAGAACTGAAAATTATAGTCACATGCTAGAAATTACGTGTTAAGTTGCGATTTTATGGGATTTTAAGCTTTTTTGGCACTTTCATGCATAAAGTAGCTCAAACTTGGTTTATTTTCCACGAAACTTGGCACACAACAAAATTTGGCATTAATTATTGTGTTGAAGTGGGTAGAATTTAAAATCATAGTCATATTCTAGAAATAATGTGTTAAGTTGCAATTTTATTGGTTTTCAAGCTTTTTTGGTATTTTCGCGCATAAAGTACCTCAAACTTAGTTTATTTTGATCGAAACTTAGCACACAACACTTTTTAGTATATATTATTATGTTGATGTTGTCTGAATTCAAAATCATAGTCATAAGCTAGAAATTACGTCCTAAGTTGCGATTTTACGGGTTTTTAAACATTTTTTACACTTTTGCGCATAAAGTAGCTCAAACTTGGTTTGTTTTGCACGAAACTTAGCAAACAATACTATTTGGTATATATATTATTGTGTTGATGTGGTTAAAATGCAAAATCTTTGTCATATGCTAGAAATTACATGCTAAGTTGCGATTTTATGGGTTTTAAAGCATTTTTGGCACTTTCACGCATAAACTACTTCAAACTTGGTTTGTTTTCCACGATACTTGGCACACAGCACTATTTGATATATATATTATTGTGTTAAAGTGGTTTTAATTGAAAATCATAGTCGTATGCTAGAAATTACGTGTTAAGTTGCGATTTTAAGGGTTTTTAAGCGTTTTTGGAACTTTTGCGCATAAAGTTTCTCAAACTTGGTTTGTTTTGTACGAAACTTGGCACACAACACTATTTGGTATATATTATTGTGTTGAAGTGGTTAGAATTTATAATCACTGTCATAAGCAAGAAATCACGTCCTAAGTTGCGATTTTATAGGTTTTTAAGCATTTTTGGCACTTTCGCGCATAAAGTAGCTCGAACTTGGTTCATTTTCCGCGAAACTTGGCACACAATACTTTTTGGTATATATTATTGTGTTGAAGTGGTTAGAATTGATAATCATAGTCATGAGCTAGAAATTACGTGCTATGTTGAGATTTTATGGGTTTTTAAGCATTTTTGTCACTTTCGCACATAAAGTTGCTCGAACTTGGTTTATTTTGCACGAAACTTGGCACACAATACTTTTTGGTATATATTATTGTGTTGAAGTGATTAGAATTGAAAATCATAGACAAATGCTAGAAATTACGTGTTAGGATGCGATTTTATGGGTTTTTAAGAATTTTTTGCATTTTCGCGCATAAAGTAGCTCAAACTTGGTTTGTTTTGCACGAAGCTTGGCAGACAACACTATTTGGTATATATTATTGTGTTGAAGTGGTTAGAACTGAAAATTATAGTCACATGCTAGAAATTACGTGTTAAGTTGCGATTTTTTGGGTTTTTAAGCTTTTTTGGCACTTTCATGCATAAAGTAGCTCAAACTTGGTTTATTTTCCACGAAACTTGGCACACAACAAAATTTGGCATATATTATTGTGTTGAAGTGGGTAGAATTGAAAATCATAGTCATATTCTAGAAATAAAGTGTTAAGTTGCAATTTTATTGGTTTTCAAGCTTTTTTGGTATTTTCGCGCATAAAGGACCTCAAACTTAGTTTATTTTGATCGAAACTTAGCACACAACACTTTTTAGTATATATTATTATGTTGATGTTGTCTGAATTCAAAATCATAGTCATAAGCTAGAAATTACGTCCTAAGTTGCGATTTTACGGGTTTTTAAACATTTTTTACACTTTTGCGCATAAAGTAGCTCAAACTTGGTTTGTTTTGCACGAAACTTAGCAAACAATACTATTTGGTATATATATTATTGTGTTGATGTGGTTAAAATGCAAAATCTTTGTCATATGCTAGAAATTACATGCTAAGTTGCGATTTTATGGGTTTTAAAGCATTTTTGGCACTTTCACGCATAAACTACTTCAAACTTGGTTTGTTTTCCACGATACTTGGCACACAGCACTATTTGATATATATATTATTGTGTTAAAGTGGTTTTAATTGAAAATCATAGTCGTATGCTAGAAATTACGTGTTAAGTTGCGATTTTAAGGGTTTTTAAGCGTTTTTGGAACTTTTGCGCATAAAGTTTCTCAAACTTGGTTTGTTTTGTACGAAACTTGGCACACAACACTATTTGGTATATATTATTGTGTTGAAGTGGTTAGAATTTATAATCACTGTCATAAGCTAGAAATCACGTCCTAAGTTGCGATTTTATAGGTTTTTAAGCATTTTTGGCACTTTCGCGCATAAAGTAGCTCGAACTTGGTTCATTTTCCGCGAAACTTGGCACACAATACTTTTTGGTATATATTATTGTGTTGAAGTGGTTAGAATTGATAATCATAGTCATGAGCTAGAAATTACGTGCTATGTTGAGATTCTATGGGTTTTTAAGCATTTTTGTCACTTTCGCGCATAAAGTTGCTCGAACTTGGTTTATTTTGCACGAAACTTGGCACACAATACTTTTTGGTATATATTATTGTGTTGAAGTGATTAGAATTGAAAATCATAGACAAATGCTAGAAATTACGTGTTAGGATGCGATTTTATGGGTTTTTAAGAATTTTTTGCATTTTCGCGCATAAAGTAGCTTAAACTTGGTTTGTTTTGCATGAAGCTTGGCAGACAACACTATTTGGTATATATTATTGTGTTGAAGTGGTTAGAACTGAAAATTATAGTCACATGCTAGAAATTACGTGTTAAGTTGCGATTTTTTGGGTTTTTAAGCTTTTTTGGCACTTTCATGCATAAAGTAGCTCAAACTTGGTTTATTTTCCACGAAACTTGGCACACAACAAAATTTGGCATATATTATTGTGTTGAAGTGGGTAGAATTGAAAATCATAGTCATATTCTAGAAATAAAGTGTTAAGTTGCAATTTTATTGGTTTTCAAGCTTTTTTGGTATTTTCGCGCATAAAGGACCTCAAACTTAGTTTATTTTGATCGAAACTTAGCACACAACACTTTTTAGTATATATTATTATGTTGATGTTGTCTGAATTCAAAATCATAGTCATAAGCTAGAAATTACGTCCTAAGTTGCGATTTTACGGGTTTTTAAACATTTTTTACACTTTTGCGCATAAAGTAGATCAAACTTGGTTTGTTTTGCACGAAACTTAGCAAACAATACTATTTGGTATATATATTATTGTGTTGATGTGGTTAAAATGCAAAATCTTTGTCATATGCTAGAAATTACATGCTAAGTTGCGATTTTATGGGTTTTAAAGCATTTTTGGCACTTTCACGCATAAACTACTTCAAACTTGGTTTGTTTTCCACGATACTTGGCACACAGCACTATTTGATATATATATTATTGTGTTAAAGTGGTTTTAATTGAAAATCATAGTCGTATGCTAGAAATTACGTGTTAAGTTGCGATTTTAAGGGTTTTTAAGCGTTTTTGGAACTTTTGCGCATAAAGTTTCTCAAACTTGGTTTGTTTTGTACGAAACTTGGCACACAACACTATTTGGTATATATTATTGTGTTGAAGTGGTTAGAATTTATAATCACTGTCATAAGCTAGAAATCACGTCCTAAGTTGCGATTTTATAGGTTTTTAAGCATTTTTGGCACTTTCGCGCATAAAGTAGCTCGAACTTGGTTTATTTTGCACGAAACTTGGCACACAATACTTTTTGGTATATATTATTGTGTTGAAGTGGTTAGAATTGATAATCATAGTCATAAGCTAGAAATTACGTGCTATGTTGAGATTTTATGGGTTTTTAAGTATTTTTGTAACTTTCGCGCATAAAGTTGCTCGAACTTGGTTTATTTTGCACGAAACTTGGCACACTATACTTTTTGGTAGATGTTATTGTGTTGAAGTGATTAGAATTGAAAATCATAGACAAATGCTAGAAATTACGTGTTAGGATGCGATTTTATGGGTTTTTAAGAATTTTTTGCATTTTCGCGCATAAAGTAGCTCAAACTTGGTTTGTTTTGCACGAAGCTTGGCAGACAACACTATTTGGTATATATTATTGTGTTGAAGTAGTTAGAACTGAAAATCATAGTCACATGCTAGAAATTACGTGTTAAGTTGCGATTTTATGGGTTTTTAAGCTTTTTTGGCACTTTCGTGCATAAAGTAGCTCAAACTTGGTTTATTTTCCACGAAACTTGGCACACAACAAAATTTGGCCTATATTATTGTGTTGAAGTTGGTAGAATTGAAAATCATATTCATATTCTAGAAATAAAGTGTTAAGTTGCGATTTTAATGGTTTTTAAGCTTTTTTGGCACTTTTGCGCATAAAGTTTCTCAAACTTGGTTTGTTTTGTATGAAACTTGGCACACAACACTATTTGGTATATATTATTATGTTGATGTTGTCTGAATTCAAAATCATAGTCATAAGCTAGAAATTACGTCCTAAGTTGCGATTTTACGGGTTTTTAAAAATTTTTTACACTTTTGCGCATAAAGTAGCTCAAACTTGGTTTGTTTTGCACGAAACTTAGCAAACAATACTATTTGGTATATATATTATTGTGTTGATGTGGTTAAAATGCAAAATCTTTGTCATATGCTAGAAATTACATGCTAAGTTGCGATTTTATGGGTTTTATAGCATTTTTGGCACTTTCACGCATAAACTACTTCAAACTTGGTTTGTTTTCCACGATACTTGGCACACAGCACTATTTGATATATATATTATTGTGTTAAAGTGGTTTTAATTGAAAATCATAGTCGTATGCTAGAAATTACGTGTTAAGTTGCCATTTTAAGGGTTTTTAAGCGTTTTTGGAACTTTTGCGCATAAAGTTTCTCAAACTTGGTTTGTTTTGTACGAAACTTGGCACACAACACTATTTGGTATATATTATTGTGTTGAAGTGGTTAGAATTTATAATCACTGTCATAAGCTAGAAATCACGTCCTAAGTTGCGATTTTATAGGTTTTTAAGCATTTTTGGCACTTTCGCGCATAAAGTAGCTCGAACTTGGTTTATTTTGCACGAAACTTGGCACACAATACTTTTTGGTATATATTATTGTGTTGAAGTGGTTAGAATTGATAATCATAGTCATAAGCTAGAAATTACGTGCTATGTTGAGATTTTATGGGTTTTTAAGTATTTTTGTAACTTTCGCGCATAAAGTTGCTCGAACTTGGTTTATTTTGCACGAAACTTGGCACACTATACTTTTTGGTAGATGTTATTGTGTTGAAGTGATTAGAATTGAAAATCATAGACAAATGCTAGAAATTACGTGTTAGGATGCGATTTTATGGGTTTTTAAGAATTTTTTGCATTTTCGCGCATAAAGTAGCTCAAACTTGGTTTGTTTTGCACGAAGCTTGGCAGACAACACTATTTGGTATATATTATTGTGTTGAAGTAGTTAGAACTGAAAATCATAGTCACATGCTAGAAATTACGTGTTAAGTTGCGATTTTATGGGTTTTTAAGCTTTTTTGGCACTTTCGTGCATAAAGTAGCTCAAACTTGGTTTATTTTCCACGAAACTTGGCACACAACAAAATTTGGCCTATATTATTGTGTTGAAGTGGGTAGAATTGAAAATCATATTCATATTCTAGAAATAAAGTGTTAAGTTGCGATTTTAATGGTTTTTAAGCTTTTTTGGCACTTTTGCGCATAAAGTTTCTCAAACTTGGTTTGTTTTGTATGAAACTTGGCACACAACACTATTTGGTATATATTATAATGTTGAAGCGGTTAGAATTTAAAATCAAAGTAAGAAGGTCGAAATTACGTCCTAAGTTGCGATTTTATGGGTTTTTACACATTTTTGACACTTTCTCGTATTATTGTGTTGATGTGGTTAGAATTGAAAACCATAGTCATATGCTAGAAATTACGTGCTAAGTTGCGATTTTATGGGTTTTTAAGCTTTTTTGGCACTTGTCCCATTTCTATTTTTGGTAAGCATTTTTAACTTTTATGCCCTTAGTAGCTTTATCCTATTTTCAATTATACCCTTCATTAACCATACTAATTTTCTTCCCTTACATTAAAAACCCATAATACCACTCTCTTTCCTACCCATAGAGTCCCACTTTAGACTTTCTCTAAAATTCGTGAAAAGTCAAATGGGACTAATAAGGTGAATAGGACGGAGTATATATTATTGTGTTGAAGTGGTTAGAATTAAAAATCACAGTCATAAGCTAGAAATTACGTCCTAAGTTGCGATTTTTTGGGTTTTTAAACATTTTTAGCACTTTCGCGCATAAAGTAGCTCGAACTTGGTTTATTTTGCACGAAAATTGGCACACATAACTTTTTGGTATATATTATTGTGTTGAAGTGGTTAGAATTGATAATCATAGTCATAAGCTAGAAATTACGTGCTATGTTGAGATTTTATGGGTTTTTATGTATTTTTGTCACTTTCGCGCATAAAGTAGATCGAACTTGGTTTATTTTGCACGAAACTTGGCACAAAATACTTTTTGCTATATATTATTGTGTTGAAGTGGTTAGAACTGAAAATCATAGTCACATGCTAGAAATTATGTGTTAAGTTGCGAATTTATTGGTTTTTAAGCTTTTTTGGCACTTTCTCGCATAAAGTAGCTAAAACTTTGTTCAATTTTCACGACACTTGGCAAAAAACACTATTTTGTATATATTATTTTGTTGAAATGGTTAGAATTTAAAATCATAGTCATAAGACAGAAATTATGTGCTATGTTGCGTTTTGATGGGTTTTTAAGCATTTTTGTCATTTTCGCGCATAAAGAAGCTCAAACTAGGTTTGTTTTGCACGAAACTTGGCACACAACAATATTTGGCATATATTATTGTGTTGAAGTGGGTAGAATTGAAAATCATAGTCATATGCTAGAAATAACGTGTTAAGTTGCTATTTTATGGGTTTTGAAGCTTTTTTGGTATTTTCGCGCATAAATTACCTCAAACTTAGTTTATTTTGAACGAAACTTAGCACACAATACGATTTGGTATATATTATTATGTTGAAGTGGTGAGAATTGAAAATCATAGTCTAGAAATTACGTCCTAAGTTGCGATTTTACGGGTTTTTTAACATTTTTTACACTTTCGCGCATAAAGTAGCTCAAACTTGGTTTGTTTTGCACGAAACTTAGCACACAAAACTATTTGGTATATATTATTGTGTTTATGTGGTTAAATAGGAAAATGTTAGTCTTATGCTAGAAATTACGTGCTAAGTTGCGATTTTATGGGTTTTTTAAGCATTCTTGGCACTTTCGCGCATAAAGTATTTCAAACTTGGTTTGTTTTGCACGAAACTTGGCACACAACACTATTTGGTATATATTATTGTGTGGATGTCGTTAGAATTGAAAATCATAGTCATATGCTAGAAATTACGTGCTAAGTTGCGATTTTATGGGTTTTTATGCTTTTTTGGCTCTTGTCCCATTTCTATTTTTGGTAAGCATTTTTCACTTTTATGCTCTTATTAACTTTATCGTATTTTCAATTATACCCTCCATTACCCATACTAATTTTATTCCCTTACATTAAAAACCCATAATACCACTCTCTTTGCTACCCATAGAGTCCCACTTTTCACTATCTTTAAAATCCGTGAAAAGTCAAACGGTACTAATAAGGTGAATAGGAAGGAGTATATATTATTGTGTTGAAGTGGTTAGAATTTAAAATCACAGTCATAAGCTAGAAATTACATCCTAAGTTGCGATTATATAGGTTTTTAAGCATTTTTGGCACTTTCGCGCATAAATTAGCTCGAACTTGGTTTATTTTGCACGAAACTTGGCACACAAAACTTTTTGGTATATATTATTATGTTGAAGTGGTTAGAATTTATAATCATAGTCATAAGCTAGAAATTACGTGCTATGTTGAGATTTTATGGGTATTTAAGTATTTTAGTCACTTTCGCGCATAAAGTAGCTCGAAATTGGTTTATTTTGCACGAAACTTGGCACACAAAACTGATTGGTGTATATTATTGTGTTAAAGTGATTAGAATTGAAAATCATAGACATATACTAGAAATTACGTGTTAGGATGCGATTTTATGGGTTTTTAAGCATTTTTTGCATTTTCGCGCACAAAGTAGCTCAAACTTGGTTTGTTTTGCACGAAGCTTGGCAGACAACACTTTTTGCTATATATTATTGTGTTGAAGTGGTTAGAACTAAAAATCATAGTCACATGCTAGAAATTACGTGTTAAGTTGCGATTTTATGGGTTTTTATGCTTTTTTGGTGCTTTCGCGCATAAAGTAGCTTAAACTTGGTTTAATTTCCACGAAACTTGGCACACAACAAAATTTGGCATATATTATTGTGTTGAAGTGGGTAGAATTGAAAATCATAGTCATATGCTAGAAATAAAGAGTTAAGTTGCAATTTTATGGGTTTTTAAGCTTTTTTGGTATTTTCGCGCATAAAGTAGCTAAAACTTGGTTCAATTTTCACGACACTTAGCAAAAAACACTATTTTGTATATGTTATTGTGTTGAAGTTGTTAGAATTGAAAATCTTAGTCATAAGACAGAAATTACGTGTTATGTTGCGTTTTGATGGGTTTTTAAGCATTTTTGTCACTTTCGCGCAGAAAGTAGCTCAAACTAGGTTTGTTTTGCACAAAACTTGGCACACAACAATATTTGGAATATATTATTGTGTTGAACTGGGTAGAATTGAAAATCATAGTCATATGCTAGAAATAATGTGTTAAGTTGCAATTTTATAGGCTTTTAAGATTTTTTGGTATTTTCGCGCATAAAGTACCTCAAACTTAGTTTATTTTGAACGAAACTTTGCACACAACACTATTTGGTATATATTATTATGTTGAAGTCGTTAGAATTTAAAAATCATAGTCATAAGCTAGAAATTACGTCCTAAGTTGCGATTTTACGAGTTTTCTAACCTTTTTTACACTTTCGCACATAAAGTAGCTCAAACTTGGTTTGTTTTGCACGAAACATAGCACACAACACTATTTGGTATATATTATTGTGTTGATGTGGTTTAAACTTGAAAATCTTAGTCCATATGCTAGAAATTACATGCTAAGTTGCGATTTTATGGGTTTTTAAGCATTTTTGGAACTTTCGCGCATAAACTAATTCAAACTTGGTTTGTTTTGCACGATACTTGGCACACAAAACTATTTGATATATATTATTGTGTTGAAGTGGTTATAATTGAAAATCATAGTCGTATGCTAGAAATTACGTGTTAAGTTTCGATTTTAAGGGTTTTTAAGCGTTTTTGGCACTTTTGCACATAAAATTGCTTAAACTTAGTTTGTTTTGTACGAAACTTGGCACACAACACTATTTGGTATATATTATGTGTTTACGTGGTTAGAATTGATAATCATAGTCATAAGCTAGAAATTACGTGTTATGTTGAGATTTTATGGGTTTTTTTTATGTATTTTTGTCACATTCGCGCATAAAGTAGCTCGAACTTGCTTTGTTTTGCACGAAACTTGGCACACAATAATTTTTGGTATATATTATTGTGTTGAAGTAATTTGAATTGAAAATCTTAGACATATGCTAGAAATTACGTGTTAGGATGCGATTTTATGGGTTTTTAAGCATTTTTTGATTTTTCGTGCATAAAGTAGCTCACACTTGGTTTATTTTGCACGAAGATTGGCAGACAACACTATTTGGTATATATTATTGTGTTGAAGTGGTTAGAACTGAAAATCATAGTCAGATGCTAGAAATTACGTGTTAAGTTTAGATCTTCTGGGTTTTTAATCTTTTTTGGCACTTTCGCGCATAAAGTAGCTAAAACTTGGTTCAATTTTCACGACACTTGGCAAAAAACACTATTTTTGTATATATTATTGTGTTTAAGTGGTTAGAATTGAAAATCATAGTCATAAGACAGAAATTACGTGCTATGTTGCGTTTTGATGGGTTTTTAAGCATTTTTGTCACTTTCGCGCGTAAAGTACCTCAAACTAGGTTTGTTTTCCACGAAACTTGGCACACAAGAATATTTGGCATATATTATTGTGTTGAAGTGGGTAGAATTTAAAATCATAATCATATGCTAGAAATAACGTGTTAAGTTGCAATTTTATGGGTTTTTAAGCTTTTTGGCACTTTCGCGCATAAACTAGTTCAAACTTGGTTTGTTTTGCACGATACTTGGCACACAACATTATTTGATATATATTATTGTGTTGAAGTGGTTATAATTGAAAATCATAGTCAAATGCTAGAAATTACGTGCTAAGTTGCGATTTTATGGGTTTTTATGCTTTTTTGGCACTTGTCCCATTTCTATTTTTGGTATGCATTTTTTACTTTTATGCCCTTAGTAGCTTTATCCTATTTTCAATTATACCCTCCGTTACCCATACTAATTTTCTTTCCTTACATTAAAAACCTATAATACCACTATCTTTCCTACCCAAAGAGTCCCACTTTTAACTTCCTAATAAGGTGAATAGTACGGAGTATATATTATTGTGTTGAAGTGGTTTGAATTTAAAATCACAGTCATAAGCTAGAAATTACGTCCTAAGTTGCGATTTTATGGGTTTTTAATCATTTTTGGCACTTTTGCGCATAAATTAGCTGGAACTTGGTTTATTTTAGACGAAACTTGGCACACAATACTTTTTGGTATATATTATTGTGTTGAAGTGGTTAGAATTAATAATCATAGTCATAAGCTAGAAATTACGTGCTATGTTGAGATTTTATGGGTTTTTAAGTATTTTTGTCACATTCGCTAGCTCGAACTTGGTTTATTTTGCACGATACTTGGTATACCATACTTTTTTGTATATATTATTGTATTGAAGTGGTTAGGACTGCAAATCATAGTCACATGCTAGAAATTACATGTTAAGTTGCGATTTAATGGGGTTTTTAAGGTTTTTTGGCACTTTCGCGCATAAAGTAGCTCAAACTTGGTTCAATTTTCACGACACTTGGCAAAAAAACACTATTTTGTATATATTATTGTGTTGAAGTGGTTAGAATTAATAATCATAGTCATAAGCTAGAAATTACGTCCTAAGTTGCGATTTTATGGGTTTTTTTAACATTTTTGACACTTTCGCGCATAAAATAGCTCAAACGTCGTTTGTTTTGCGCGAAACTTGGCGTACAATACTATTTGATATATATTATTGTGTTGAAGTGCTTAGAACTGAAAATCATAGTCAAATGCCTGAAATTACGTGTTAAGTTGCGATTTTATGGGTTTTATGCTTTTTTGGCACTTTCGCGCATTAAGTAGCTCAAACTTGGTTTATTTTCCACGAAACTTGGCACACAACAATATTTGGCATATATTATTGTGTTGAAGTGGGTAGAATTTAAAATCATAGTCATATGCTAGAAATAACGTGTTAACATGCGATTTTATAAGTTTTTAAGCTTTTTTGGCACTTTCGCGCATAAAATACCTCAAACTTGGTTTATTTTGAACGAAACTTAGCACACAACACTATTGGTATATATTATTATGTTGCTGTGGTTAGAATTGAATATCATAGACATATGCTAGAAATTACGTCCTAAGTTGCGATTTTACGGGTTTTTTAACATTTTTTACACTTTCGCGCATAAAGTAGCACAAACTTGGTTTGTTTTGCACGGAACTTAGCAGACATTAGTATTTGGTATATATTATTGTGTTGATGTGGTTAAAATGGAAAATCTTAGTCATATGCTAGAAATTACGTGCTAAGTTGCGATTTTCTGGGTTTTTAAGCATTTTTGGCACTTTCGCGCATAAACTAGTTCAAACTTGGTTTTTTTTTTCCACGATACTTGGCACACAACACTATTTGATATATATTATTGTGTTGAAGTGGTTATAATTGAAAATCATAGTCGTATGCTAGAAATTACGTGTTAAGTTCCGATTTTAACGGTTTTTAAGCGTTTTTGGCACTTTTGCGCATAAAGTTGCTCAAACTTGGTTTGTTTTATACGAAACTTGGCACACAACACTATTTGGTATATATTATTATGTTGAAGTGGTTAGAATTTAAAATCATAGTAATAAGTAAGAAATTACATCCTAAGTTGCGATTTTATGGGTTTTTATACACTTTTGACACTTTCTCGCATAAAGTAGTTCAAACTTGGTTTGTTTTTCACGAAATTTGGCACACAACACAATTTGGTATATATTATTGTGTTGATGTGGTTAGAATTTAAAATCATAGTCATATGCTAGAAATTAAGTGCTAATTTGTGATTTTATGGGTTTTTAAGCTTTTTTGACACTTGTCCCATTTCTATTTTTGGTAAGCATTTTTGACTTTTATGTCCTTAGTAGCTTTATGCTAATTTCAATTATTCCCTCCATTACCCATTCTAATTTTATTCCCTTACATTAAAAACCCATAATACCACTCTCTTTCCTACCCATAGAGTCCCACTTTTGACTTTCTTTAAAATCCGTGAAAAGTTAAATGAGACTCTTAAGGTGAATAGGACGGAGTATATATTATTGTGTTGAAGTGGTTAGAAATTAAAATCACAGTCATAAGCTAGAAATTACATCTTAAGTTGCGATTTTATGGGTTTTTAATCATTTTTGGCACTTTCGCGCATAAAGTAGCTCGAACTTGGTTTATTTTAAACGAAACTTGGCACGCGATAATTTTTGGGATATATTATTGTGTTGAAGTGATTAGAATTGAAAATCATAGACATATGCTAGAAATTACGTGTTACGATGCGATTTTATGGGTTATTAAGCATTTTTTGCATTTTCGAGCATAAAGTAGCTTAAACATGGTTCAATTTTCACGACACTTGGCAAAAAACACTATTTTGTATATATTATTGTGTTGAAGTGGTTAGAATTTAAAATCATAGTCATAAGCTAGAATTTACGTCTTAAGTTGCGATTTTATGGGTTTTTAAACATTTTTGACACTTGGCGCACAAAACTATTTGATATATATTATTGTGTTGAAGTGATTAGAATATAAAATCATAGACATATGCTAGAAATTACGTGTTAGGATGCGATTTTATGGGTTTTTAAGCTTTTTTGGCACTTTCGCGCGTAAAGTTGCTCAAACTTGGTAAATTTACCACGAAACTTGCCACACAACACTATTTGGTTCTCCCTCCAATTATGCTTACGTGTCCCATTTTTGGCTTTTATGCCCTTAGTAGCTTTATCCTATTTTCAATTATAGCCTCCATTACCCATACTATTTTTCCTCCCTTAAATTAAAAACCCATAATACCACTCTCTTTCCTACCCATAGAGTCTAACTTTTGACTTTCCTTAAAATCCGTGAAAAGTCAAATGGGACTCTTAAGGTGAATAGGAGGAAGAATATATTATTGTGTTGAAGTGGTTAGAATCGAAAATCACATTCATAAGCTAAAAATTACGTCCTAAGTTGCGATTTTATGGATTTTAAACATTTTTGTCACTTTCGCGCATAAAGTAGCTCAAACTAGGTTTGTTTTGCACGAAACTTGGCACACAACACTATTTGGTATATATTAATGTGTTAAAGTGGGTAGAAATATATTATTGTGTTGAAATGGGAAGAATTGAAAATCATATTCATATGTTAGAAATAACATGTTAAGTTGCGAATTTATGGGTTTTTAAGCATTTTTGACACTTTCGCGCATAAAGTAGCTCGATTTTGGTTTATTTTTCACGAAATTTGGTACACAATACTTTTGGGTATATATTATTGTGTTGAAGTGGTTAGAATTGATAATCATAGTCATAAGCTAGAAATTACGTCCTAAGTTGCGATTTTATGGGTTTTTTTCGCATTTTTGACACATTCGTGCATAAAGTAGCTCAAACTTTGTTTGTTTTGTACGAAACTTAGCACACAAAACTATTTGGTATATATTATTGTTTTGATGTGGTTAGCATTGAAAATCATAGTCATTTGCTAGAAATTGCGTGCTAAGTTGCGATTTTATGGCTTTTTAAGCATTTTTGGCACTTTCGCGCATAAAGTAGCTCAAACTTGGTTTGTTTTGCACGATACTTGGCACACAACACTATTTGGTATATATTATTGTGTTAAAGTGGTTAGAATTTAAAATCATGGTAATAAGCTATAAATTATGTCCTAAGTTGCGATTTTATGGGTTTTTATACGTTTTTGACTCTTTCGTGCATAAAGTAGCTCAAACTTGGTTTGTTTTGCACGAAACTTGGCGAACAACACTATTTGGTATATATTATTGAGTTGAAATGGTTAGAATTGAAAATCATAGTCATATGCTAGAAATTAGGTCCTAAGTTGCAATTTTATGTGTTTTTAAGCATTTTTGACACTTTCGCGCATAAAGTAACTCAAACTAGGTTTATTTTGCGCGAAAATTAGCACACAATACTTTTTGGTATATATTATTGTGTTGAAGTGGTTAGAATTGATAATCGTAGTCATAAGCTATAAATTACGTGCTATGTTTCGATTTTATGAGTTTTTAAGCATTTTTGTCACTTTCGCGCAAAAAGTAGCTCAAACTAGGTTTGTTTTGCACCAAACTTGGCACACAACACTATTTTGTATATATTATTGTGTTGAAGTGGGTAGAATTGAACATCATAGTCATATGCTAGAAATAACATGTTAACTTGCGATTTTATAGGTTTTTAAGCTTTTTTGGCACTTTCACGCATAAAGTACCTCAAACTTGGTTGATTATGAATGAAACTTAGCACACAACACTATTTGGGATATATATTATTATGTTGAAGTGGTTAGAATTGAAAATCATAGTCATAAGCTAGAAATTACGTTCTAAGTTGCGATTTTATGGGTTTTTTAGCATATTTGACACTTTCTCGCATAAAGTAGGTCAAACTTGGTTCGTTTTGCGTGAAACTTAGCACACAACATTATTTGGTATATATTATTGTGTTGATGTGGTTTGAATTGAAAATCATACTCGTATGCTAGAAATTACGTGCTAAGTTGCGATTTTTTTATTTTTAAGCATTTTTTGCACTTTCGCACATAAAATAGATCAAACTTGGTTTGTTTTGCACGATACTTGGCATACAACACTATTTGATATATATTATTTTGTTGAAGTGGTTAGAATTTAAAATCATAGTCGTATACTAGAATTTATGTGTTAAGTTGCAATTCTAAAGGTTTTTAAGCTTGTTTTCCTTGAAACGTGGCACACAACACTATTTAGTAATCCCTCCTATTCAGCTAATGTGTCCCTTTTCCTTTTATGGTCAAGTCACCTTAATTGTCCCATTTCTATTTTTGGTAAGCACTTTTTACTTTTATGCCCTTAGTAGCTTTATCCTATTTTCAATTATACCCTCAATTACCCATACTAATTTTGTTCCCTTACATGCATTAAAAACCCATAATACCACTCTCTTTCCTACCCATAGGGTCCTACTTGTAACTTTCTTTAAAATCCATGAAAAGTCAAATTAGACTCTTAAGGTGAGTAGGAGGGAGTATATATTATTGTGTTGAAGTGCTTAGATTTGAAAATCACAGTCATAAGCTATAAATTACGTCCTAAGTTGCGATTATATGGGTTTCTAAGCATTTTTGGCACTTTCGCGCATAAAGTAGCTCGATCTTGGGTTATTTTGCGCGAAACATGGCACACAATACTTTTTGGTATATGCTATTGTATTGAAGTGGTTAAAATTGATAATCATAGTCATAAGCTATAAATTACGTCCTATGTTGCGATTTTATGAGTTTTTTAGCATTTATGTCACTTTCGCGCATAAAGTAGCTCGAACTTGGTTTATTTTGCACGAAACTTGGTACACAATACTTTTTGGTATATATTATTGTGTTGAAGTGGTTAGAATTGATAATCATAGTCATATGCTTGAACTAACGTGTTAAGTTGCGATTTTATAGATTTTTAAGCTTTTTTGGCACTTTCGCACATAAATTACCTCAAACTTGGTTTATTTTGGACGAAACTTAGCACACAACACTATTTGGTATATATTATTATGTTGAAGTGATTAGAATTGAAAATCATAGTCATATGCTAGAAATTACGTCCTAAGTTTTGATTTTATGGGTTTTTTAGCATTTTTGACACTTTCGCGCATAAAGTATTTCAAATTTGGTTTGTTTTGCACGAAATTTAGCACACAACACTATTTGGTATATATTATTGTGTATATGTATTTAGATATGAGAATCATAGTCATATGCTAGAAATTACGTGCTACGTTGCGATTTTTTGGCTTTTTAATCAATTTTTGCACTTTCGCGCATAATGTAGCTCAAACTTGGTTTGTTTTGCACGATACTTGGCACACAACACTATATGATATATTTTATTGTGTTGAAGTGGTTAGAATTGAAAATCATAGTCTTATGCTAGAATTTACGTGTTAAGTTGCGATTTTAACGGTTTTTAAGCGTTTTTTGCACTTTTGCGCATAAATTAGCTCAAACTTGGTTTCTTTTGCATGAAATTTGGCGCACAACACTATTTGGTATATATTATTGTGTTGAAGTGGTTAGAATTTAAAATCATAATAATAAGCTAGAAATTACAACCTAAGTTTCGATTTTATGAGTTTTTCTACGTTTTTGACTCTTACGCGCATAAAGTAGCTCAAACTTTGTTTGTTTTGCACGAAGCTTGGCACACAACTCTATTTGGTATATATTATTGTGTTGATGTGTTTAGAATTGAAAATCATAGTCATATGCTAGAAATTACGTACCAAGTATTGATTTTATGAGTTTTTAAGTATTTATGGAACTTCCGCGCATAAAGTAGCTCAAACATGGTTTATTTTGCATGAAACTTCGCACACAATACTGTTTGCTGTATATTATTATGTTGAAGTGATTAGAATTGAAAATGATAGACATATGCTAGAAATTATGTGATAAGTTGCGATTTTATGGTTTTTTAAGCATTTTTGGCAATTTTGCGTATAAAGTACCTCAAACTTGGTTTTTTTGAACGAAACTTAGCACACAACACTATTTGGTATATATTATTGTGTTAAAGTTGTTAGAATTGAAAATCATAGTCATAAGCTAGAAATTACGTCCTAAGTTGCGATTTTACGGATTTTTAGGATTTTTGACACTTTCGCGCATGTAGTTGCTCAAACTTCGTTTGTTTTCCATGAAACTTAGCACACAACACTATTTGGTATATATTATTGTGGTGGATTGGTTAAAATTGAAAATCATAGTCATATGCTAGAAATAACGTGCTAAGTTGCGATTTTATGCGTTTTTAGCATTTTTGGCACTTTCGCGCATAAAGTAGCGAAAACTTGGTTTGCTTTGCACGAAACTTGGCACACAACACTACTTGATATATATTATTGTCTTGAAGTGTTTAGAATTTAAAATCATAGTCGTATGCTAGTAATCATGTGTTAAGTTTCCAATTTATATGTTTTTAAGCGTTTTTGGCACTTTTGCGCATAAAGTTGCTCAAACTTGGTTTGTTTTGCACGAAAATTCGCACACAACACTATTTGGTATATATTATTGTGTTGAACTGGTTAGAATTGCAAATTATAGTCATAAGCTAGAAATTACGTGCTAGGTTGCGATTTTATGGGTTTTTAAATATTTTTGACACTTTCGCACATAAAGTAGCTAAAACATGGTTTGTTTTGCACGAAACTTGGCACACAACACTATTTGGTATATCTTATTGTGTTGAAGAGGTTAGATTTAAAAATCATATAGTAATATGCTAGAAATTACTTGCTAAGTTGCGACTACATGGGTTTTTAAGCATTTTTATAACTTTCGCGCATAAAGTAGCTTAAACTTGGTTGCATTTGCACGAAACTAGGCAAACAACACTATTTATTATATATTATTGTATTTTAGTGATTAGAATGTAAAATCATAAACATATGTTAGAAATTACGTGTTAAGTTGCGATTTTATGGGTTTTTAAACATTTTTTGCATTTTCGCGCAAAAAGTAGCTCAAACTTGGTTTCTTTTGCACTAAACATGGAAAACAACACTATTTGGTATATATTATTGTGTTGAAGTGGTTAGAATTGAAAATCATAGTCAAATGCTAGAAATTACGTGTTAAGTTGTGATTTTATGGGTTTTTAAACATTTTTTGCATTTTCGGGCTAAAAGTAGCTAAGACTTGGTTTGTTTTGCACGCAACAAGGCAAACAACACAATTTGGTATATATTATTGTGGTGGTTAGAATTGAAAATCATAGTCATACACTAGAAATTATGTGTTAAGTTGCGATTTTATGGGTTTTTAAGCATTTTTTGCAATTTCGCGCATAAAGTATCTCAAATTTGGTTTTTTTTTCACGAAACTTGGCACACAACACTATTTGGTATACATTAATGTATTGAAGTGGTTAGAATTGAAAATTATAGTCATATGCTTGAAATTATGTGTTAAGTTGCGATTTTGTTGGTTTTTAAGCTTTTTTGGCACTTTCGCGCATAAAGTAGCTCAAACATGGTTTTTTTTTTTGCACGAAACTTGCAAAACAACACTATTTGGTATAGATTATTGTGTTGAAGTGGTTAGAATTGAAAATCATATACATATGTTAGAAATTACGTATTAAGTTGCGATTTTATGGGTTTTTAAGCTTTTTCGACACTTTCGCGCATAGAGTAGCTCAAACACGGTTTATTTTGCACGAAACTTGGCACACAACACATTTTGATATATATTATTGTGTTGAAGTGATTAGAATTTAAAATCATAGACAGATGCTAGAAATTACGTGTTAGGTTGCGATTTTATAGGTTTTTAAGCATTTTTTGCATTGTCGCGCATAAAGTTGCTCGAACTTGGTTTGTTTTGCACGAAAATTGGAACACAACACTATTTGGTATATATTATTGTGCTGAAGTGGTTAGAATTGAAAACCATAATCATATGCTAGAAATTACGTGTTAATTTGCGATTTTTTGGGATTTTATGCTTTTTTGGCACTTTCGCGCATAAAGTAGCTCAAAAATGGTTGATGTTGCACGAAACTTGGCACACAATACTGTTTGGTATATATTATTGTGTTGAAGTGGTTAGAATTGAAAATCATAGTAACAAGCTAGAAATTACTTCCTAAGTTGGAATTTTATGGGTTTTTAAACATTTTTGACACTTTCACACAAAAAGTAGCTCAAACTTGGTTCGTTTTGCATAAAACTTGGCACACAACACTATTGGGTATATATTATTTTTTTGATGTGGCTGGAATTGAAAATCATAGCCATATGCTAAAAATTATGTGCTTACGATTTAATGGGTTTTTAAGCATTTTTGGCATTTTCGCGCATGAAGTAGCTTAAACTTGGTTTGTTTTTCATGAAACTTGGCACACAACACTATTTTTTATATATTATTGTGTTGAAGTGGTTAGAATTGAAAATCATAGTCATATTCTAGAAATTACGTGTTAAGTTGTGATTTTAATGGTTTTTAAGCTTTTTTAGCACTTTCGCGCATAAAGTAGCTTAAACATGGTTTATTTTGCACGAAACTTGGCACACAACACTATTTGGTATATATTATTGTGTTGAAGTGATTATAATTAAAGATCATAGAAATATGCTAGAACTTACGTGTTAAGTTGCGATTTTATGGGTTTTTAAGCATTTTTTGCATTTTCGCGCATAAAGTAGCTCAAACATGGTTTGTTTTGCACGAAACTTGGCAAACAACACTATTTGGTACATATTATTGTGTTGAAGTGGTTAGAATTGAAAATCATAGTCATATGCTAGAAATTACGTGTTAAGTTGCGATTTTATGGGTTTTTAAGATTTTTTAGCACTTTCGCACATAAAGTAGCTCAAACTTGGTTCATTTTGCACGAAACTTTGCACACAACACTATTTGGTACTCTCTCCTATTCAGCTTATATGTCTCATTTCCTTTAATAGTCACCTTAATTGTCCCATTTTTTTTTTTGTTTGGGTTTTTGACTTTTATGCCCTTATTAGCTTTATCCTATTTTCAATTATACCCTCCATTACCTATACTAATATTCCTCCCTTACATTAAAAACCAATAATACCATACTTTCTTTCCTACCCATAGGGTCCCACTTTTGACTTTCCTTAAAATCCATGAAAAGTCAAATGAGACTCTTAAAATCCGTGAATAGGAGGGACTATATATTATTGTGTTGAAGTGCTTAGAAATGAAAATCATAGTCATTCGTGAAAGAAGTACCTCAAACTTGGTTTATTTTGAACGAAACTTAGCAAACAACACAATTTGGTATATATTATTGTGTTAAAGTGTTTAGAATTGAAAATCATTGTGATTAGCTAGAAATGACCTCTTAAGTTGTGATTTTTTGGGTTTTTAGGATTTTTGACACTTTCGCGCATTAAGTAGCTCAAACTTCGTTTGTTTTGCATGAAACTTAGCACACAACACTATTTTGTATATATTATTATGTTGATGTGGTTAGAATTGAAAATCATAGTCATATGCTAGAAATTACGTGCTAAGTTGCGATTTTATGGGTTTTTAAGCATTTTTTGCATTTTCGCGCATAAAGTAGCTCAAACTTGGTTTGTTTTGCAAAAAACTTGGAAAACAATACTATTTGGTGTATATTATTGTGTTGAAGTGGTTAGAATTGAAAATCATAGTTATATGCTAGAAATTACGTGCCAAGTTGCGATTTTATGGGTTTTAAGCATTTTTGGCACTTTCACGCGTAAAGTAGCTCAAACTTGGTTTGTTTCGCACGAAACTTGGCAAACAACACTATTTGGAATATATTATTGTGTTGAAGTGGTTAGAATGAAAATCATAGTCAATATGCTTGAAATTACGTGTTATGTTTTGATTTTATGGATTTTTAAACTTTTTTGACACTTTCGCACATAAGGTAGCTCAAACATGGTTTATTTTGCACGAAACATGGAAAACAACACTATTTGGTATACATAATTGTGTTGAAGTGATTAGAATTTAAAATCATAGACATAGGCTAGATATTACGTGTTAAGTTGCAATTTTATGGGTTTTTAAGCATTTTTTGCATTTTCGCGAATAAAGCAGTTCAAATTTGGTTTGTTTTGCACGAAACTTGGCACACAATGCTATTTGGTATATATTAATGTATTGAAGTGGTTAGAATTGAAAATCAAAGTCATATGCTAGAAATTACATGTTAAGTTGCGATTTTATGGATTTTAAAACTTTTTTAACACTTTCGCGCATAAAGTAGCTCAAACATGGTTTATTTTTCACGAAACTTGGCACACAACACAATTTGCTATATATTATTGTGTTGAAGTGATTAGAATGGAAAATCATAGACATATGCTAGAAATTACGTGTTAAGTTGCGATTTTATGGATTTTTAAGCATTTTTTGAGTTTTCGCGCATAAAGTAGCTCAAACTTGGTTTGTTTTACACGAAACTTGGCAAACAACACTATTTGGTGTATATTATTGTGTTGAAGTGGTTAGAATTGAAAATCATAGTCATATGCTAGAAATTACGTGTTAAGTTGCGATATTATGGGTTTTAAAGATTTTTTTGGTACTTTCGCGCATGAAGTAGCTCAAACTTGGTTCATTTTGCACGAAACTTTGCGCACAACACTATTTGGTATTCCCTCATATTCAGCTTATGTGTCCCTTTTTCTTTTATTGTCAATTCACCTTAATTGTCCCATTTTTATTTTTGGTTTGGATTTTTGACTTTTATGCCCTTATCAACTTTATCCTATTTTCATTTATACCCTCCATTACCCATACTAACTTTCCTCCCTTACATTAAAAACCCATAATACTAATCTCTTTCCTACCCATAGGGTCCCACTTTTGATTTTCCTTAAAGTTCGTGAAAAGTCAAATGGGACTCTCAAGGTGAATAGGAGGGAGTATATATTATTGTATTGAAGTGGTTAGAATTGAAAATCACAGTCATAAGCTAGAAATTACGTCCTAAGTTGCAATATTATGGGATTTTAAGCATTTTTGGCACTTTCGCGCATAAAGTAGCTCAAACTTGGTTTATTTTGCACGATACATGGCAGACAATACTATTTGGTATATATTATTGTGTTGAAGTGGTTAGAATTTAAAAATATAGTCATAAGCTAAAAATTACGTGCTATGTTAACATTTTACGGGTTTTGAAGCATTTTTATCACTTTCGCGTATATAGTAGCTCAAACTAGGTTTGTTTTGCACGAAATTTGCACACAACACTATTGGGTTTATATTATTGTGTTGAAATGGGTAGAATTGAAAATCATAGTCATATGCTAGAAATAACGTGTTAAGTTGCGATTTTATGGGTTTTTAAGCTTTTTTGGCACTTTCACGCATAAAGTACCTCAAACTTGTTTTATTTTGAACGAAACTTAGCACACAACACAATTTCGTATTTATTATTGTGCTGAAGTGGTTAGAATTGAAAATCAATAGTCATACGCTAGAAATTACGTCCTAAGTTGCGATTTTATGTGTTTTTTTAGGATTTCTGACTCTTTTGCGCATAAAGTAGCTCAAACTTCGTTTGTTTTGCATGAAACTTAGCATACAACACTATTTGGTATATATTATTGTGTTGATGTGGTTAGAATTTAAAATCATAGTCATATGCTAGAAATTACGTGCTAAGTTGCGATTTTATGCGTTTTAAAGCATTTTTGGCACTTTCGCGCATAAAGTAGCTCAAACATGGTTTATTTTGCACGAAACATGGCACACAACACTATTTGTTATATATAATTGTGTTGAAGTGATTAGAATTGAAAATCATAGCCATAGCCTAGAAATTACGTGTTAAGTTGCAATTTTATGGGTTTTTAAGCATTTTTTGCATTTTTAGCGCATAAAGCAGCTCAAATTTGGTTTGTTTTGCACGAAACTTGGCACATAATGCTATTTGGTATATATTAATGTATTGAAGTGGTTAGAATTAAAAATCATAGTCATATGCTTGAAATTACGTGTTAAGTTGCGATTTTATGAGTTTTTAAGCTTTTTTGGCACTTTCGCGCATAAAGTAGCTCAAACATGGTTTATTTTGCACGAAACATGGCACACAACACTATTTGGTGTATATTATTGTATAGAAGTGATTAGAATGAAAAATCATAGACATATTCTAGAAATTACATGCTAAGTTTCGATTTTATGGGTTTTTAAGCATTTTTGTCATTTTCGCGGATAAAGTAGCTCAAACTTGGTTTGTTTTGCACGAAACTTGGCAAACAACACTATTTGATGTATATTATTGTGTTACAGTGGTTAGAATTGAAAATCAAAGTCATATGCTAGAAATTACGTGTTAAGTTGCGATATTATGGGTTTTTAAGCTTTTTTGGCACTTTCGCGCATAAAGTAGCTCAAACTTGGTTCATTTTGCATGAAACTTTGCACGCAACACTATTTGGTACTCCCTCATATTCAGCTTATGTGTCCCATTTTTCCTTTTATTGTCAAGTCACCGTAATTGTCCCATTTCTATTTTTGATTTGGGTTTTTGACTTTTATGCTGTAACACCCTAGAATTTCCGACCCCTTAATGAAACCAAAACCGTAAAGGACGGGAGGAATTTCGGGTGTTACAAAAAAAAAAGAAAAGGAAAAGATTTTAGATAAACGTTAAATATTAACTTTAAAAAGGTGAGTGGAAATTTCGGCAGCATCTCTTCTAAAAATCGAACATGTGGTAGGGCAATTAGCACATTAAAACATTAAACTAATCTAAGGCATCATTGCCTTTTAAAATCTCATACCACGGCGGAATGATTCATCGCCGGCTTCTCAAATCAACATGCCGAGCATGGATCGTGGTTCCAGTGTCGATGTTTGCGTTTTAGAAACACTTAACTCCTTAAAACCATACAGAGTTATAAACTATGCAGCGGAAATACAAATATACGAGGGAAGACACAAGGCCTCATAACAAACATATACAACCAAGGTTTACAAAAGATAACCAAAGCTACAAAATCGAAAGGTAGCGGTACGACACAGGTTATGCTCCACCCTCATCACTCTCCCCCAATGCAATGCAATGCAAAAGAAGCTCCAGTACCTGCTACGCCTGTCTATGATCCTCCTGCTGCTCGATATTAAACCAAAGGCCAATGTGTCATAGCAGGACAATCATAGAAGGTCATCAACAATCAAACATAAACACAAACACGTACATGTCAGTAACTAGCATCAAATATAATAAGGCACACTACTAGATAACATTATATCATAAAACAACATAAGATGATTTCATAAGACACAAGCACAGATAGTAACCGTTTATCGGCCACTTATACTTCTTAATTTCATTATGTGCTTTCCAACCCGGACCATGTGCTCTTGGGTAGAATGCAGGTCTTCACGCTCCTCTTTTCAAACATAAACTCTTGCAAAACACGTATAGTATCAACTCGACCAAGGCATTAACAGAATACCTAACACATGACCTTATAGAGCTTGTCTATCTTAAGGTAAGTGTGATCATAGTCTGTAATACCCTTGAGGTAACTTAACTTAGGCACACTTCTCACCAGCATAAACTATTCTATCAATAAGTAGATGTTCTATTAATGAGTAAAAGTTCTATCAAAAAGTGAACTTTCTATCAATGTGTAAGCTTTCTATCAAAGAATGAACCTTCTATCATTAAATAATTTTCTATCAATGAATAAATTTTCTATCACTGAATAACTTTCTATCAATGGATCTTTCTCTACTTCCTGGCATAGTGACACGACCAAGGGCGTTATCGGCCATCCAGCGCCCATTGGCAAAGTACGAGCTCATGCCCCCTCCAGCTGACCCTCTCGGGTCCTACCTTCGGAAAAAACTAACACACTGGGGTACTAAACAAGTGAAGAGGCCACAATATTGGGGTTTGCAAGGCCCGCATGGTAACACCTCGATCAAGGGGCGTTATCGGCCATCCGGTGCCCAATGACCCAAGCATGCTCATACCCCCCTTACGGTGGTCCCGTCGAACCTCACCTAAGGGACTAATAAAACAACCGGACATAATCCAGTTAAGTCACGCCAGCTAATCATAATCTAGTACCTTATCAGATGGGAATAACTTCCATTCTCAATTATTAATGAGCGCCCTGGGATAGCAGCGCGCCAAAACCCACTAAGCCACTCAATAGAATATGAAATTCACTTAGAAAGGAGTCATTCTAACTCCAATTAGGCATAATCTAATTCTTAAATAAATAAGGGGGGGTGGTCCCCGCCTCCTACTAACACTTTCATTCTCTATAACTATTCTAAGCGCAAGAATTTCATAGTCGACGGCGTTTTGTATAAAGCGTACTCGCTAGTATCTCAGTTTTGATGCAGTGCATATTATAACAATGAACAATAATGTCTTAAATAAAAATTGCATATAAGAGTTCGTTACTGCGTCTACGTACCTATAAGCGTCACTGCACGATCAAAAGTCACAAAATCACCCGACTAAGGCTCTACTTTCCTCTTACAAAAATAGGCACCTATATAAGTTATGAGTAGAACTAATAAGTTCCCTTAACTACTTTGACATAACAAACTAAATACCAAAGTAACCGCTATCACCCACTCATGAGTTTTTGATTACTCTAGCACGCACACAAGTCATTCTATACAAGTCAAAAGCATTAACTCAACACAACATAAGTCTTTCCATCAATTTAAAGTAGAAGTATGTGTGAATCGTTTCTTTATATTAACTAATTTTGAGCATATCGGCTCACGTTACCCAAAAATAACTAATCACAACTAAATCTTATAATTTTAATATAACATTAATATAACGATAAGGCAAATCTTATAATCGTTTCTTTACATTCTCCAAAGCTATTACGAAATATAGTCAAAACCACACGACAATTAACTTTAGCAACCATCGACGATAAGTTAACATAATGCTTTTGGCTTACGAATATCATGTATCTATAACTTCAATAACAACCTAATAAGAGTATTTGTAATTTACAACAATCAAACCACAACAATTAGTAACTATTATTCCTAATTTAATCAATCAAAATCACTTTCAAAGTCAACTAACATCATCACTATTACTAATTATTCACAACAATAACCAATCGACCAAATCTTAAAACAACTTTTAAAGTTATTTAATCAATCATCACCAAAATATATTATAACAAACACATCATTAGTAATTTCGTCTCTAAATCCAAGCCCTAATTGTTTCGTGTTCAAAGATAACATATTTAATTACTACCCATACTAAGATTCAAAGAAACTAATACAAAATCAACACACAACCCATAATTTCAAATCACCCTCCAAACCCTAAGTCATGAACATGTTTAATTCATCAAATACTCTTGCCCACAAAAATATTCAATGAAAATAATACAAGTTCAACACTTTTCATTCATATTTCAAAAACCTAATTCATAAGTACATTCAAATCATCAATCCAATTCTCACTCATTACAAGATTCAATAACAATCATACAAAGTTCAACCCTTTTCTCATAAACTTTATAAAACTTTTAATTGAAAACAACAAGAATCAAATAGAAGAGATGGCTTACAAAGTTAAAACTAGCAAAAAGGGGAAAGAGGTAAGTTAGGGTTGCGGTAGTGGTGGCACGGGACCGAACCGGTTGGAGAGAGGACCCTAAACTGACCATCGTGGCTGGCGGCACGTGCAGCAAATTCAGCACCTCAAGCCACTGCTGTCGTGGTTGTTTAAAGGGGAAAAACAGCTGCGTCACAGGGAGGAGAGAGGGAAGACCAGTGGTGTTGTGGGAGGCCGGTTTCCGCCGCAGCTGGGCTGCTAGTTGGTGGTCTCGTGGCTCAGCAGTAAGGGAAAGCGGAGAGAAGAGAGAAGGAGAAGAGGCGTGCCGTTTTTTTTTTTAATGGAACAAGGAGTAATGCTCACTTAAACCCTAACCCATCCTATATATTTTATTTATTTACTTGTTTATTTATTTATTTATTTCCCTGGATTCATCTTCTTGCGAGGCCCAACTAAGCAACTCACCTTCGTAATTGTTTTGATTCAAACCTCTTTATATAGAAGTCGTAATTGTTTTTTTAATATAAATATATGTTAATATTTAAATTCATATACGAAAGGAATTTATTAAAACTACTTCAAAATTAATTTAATATAATTATAAAATACTCAAAAGTCATTAAAATATTAATTAATGACGTTAGAGAATCTCGGGGCGTTACATATGCCCTTATCAGCTTTATCCTATTTTCAATTATACCCTCCATTACCCATACTAATTTTCCTCCCTTACATTAAAAACCTATAATACCACACTCTTTCCTACCCATTAGGTCCCACTTTTCACTTTCCTTAAAATTCGTAAAAAGTCTAATGGGACTCTTAAGGTCAATAGGAAGGAGTATATATTATTCTGTTGCAGTGGTTAGAATTGAAAATCATAGTCAAATGCTAGAAATAACGTGCTAAGTTGCGACTTTATGGGTTTTTATTCTTTTTTGGCATTTTCGCGCATAAAGTACCTCAAACTTAACACACAACACAATTTGGTATATATTATTGTGTTGAAGTGGTTAGAATTGAAATTCATAGTCATAAGCTAGAAATTACGTCCTAAGTTGCGATTTTTTGGGTTTTTTAGGATTTTTGACACTTTCGCTCATAAAGTAGCTCAAACTTCGTTTGTTTTGCATGAAACATAGCACACAACACCATTTGGTATATATTATTACGTTGTTGTCTCTAGAATTGAAAATCATAGTAATATGCTAGAAATTACGCGCTAAGTTGCGATTTTATGCGTTTTAAAGCATTTTTGGCACTTTCGCGCATAATGTAGCTCAAACATGGTTTGTTTGGCACGAAACTTGGCAAACAACACTATTTGGTATATATTATTGTGTTGAAGTGGTTACAATTGAAAATCATAGTCATATGCTTTAAATTTCGTGTTAAGTTGCGATTTTATAGGTTTTTAAGCTTTTTTGGCACTTTCGCGCATAAAGTAGCTCGGACATGATTTATTTTGCACGAAACATGGCACACAACACTATTTTGTATATATTATTTTTTTAAAGTGATTAGAATTGAAAATCATAGACATATGCCAAAAATTACTTGTTAAGTTGCGATTTTATGGGTTTTTAATCATTTTTTGCATTTTCGCGCATAAAGTAGCTCAAACTTAGTTTGTTTTGCACGAAACTTGGCAAACAACACTATTTGGTATTTATTATTGTGGTGAAGTGGTTAGATTTGAAAATCACAGTCTTATGCTAGAATTTACGTGTTAAGTTGCGATTTTATGAATTTTTAAGCTTTTTTGGCACTTTCGCCCAGAAAGTAGCTCAAACTTGGTTTATTATTCACGAAACTTTGCACACAACACTATTTGGTCACTAGTGGAAAAAACCTCGTTTGCTGCGGTTTTTTGTCCATTATTTGCTTCGGTTTTGGCCCCCTGCAATAGTCATAGCAGCAAATGTCCTACTTTCAATGCTACGGTTAAAAACCGCAGCAAATAAGGGCATTATTTGCTGCGGTCAACACAAAACCGCAGCAAATAAGGAGGAGTATTTGCTGCGGTCAGAGAGAAAACCACAGCAATTTGCTGCAGTTTTGCCTCTCACCGCAGCAAATACTTCTATTTTTTTTTCTTTTTTCGTTTTATTCTTATAATAATCCAATAATAATACAATGTAATAACAATGATTAATCCAATGATAATCACAAATAATCAACAATAATCTCTTTATAATAATAAACTCTTACTCGTATATATAATATAATATTATGTACGTACAAATTACTATGATTAATATATAAACATTAGATTTTACCAATAATATTTAACAACGTAACAAATACTTACAGAATTTATATTTTCGACTCCAAACTCCTTCATGGATTTTATAATATCGTCGATGTAAGCACTAAGAGAAAATAGATGTTAGTGTCAAAAACGGTTAAAAACGCATAAAATCGCAACTTAACACGTATTTCTAGCTTATGAGTATGATTTTCAATTCTAACAACTTCAACACAATAATATATACCAAATAGTGTTGTGTGCCATGTTTCGTGCATAACAAACCAAGTTTGAGCTACTTTACGCCGGAAATTGAAAAAAACGCTTAAAAACGCATAAAATAGCAACTTAACACGTAATTTCTAGCATATGACTATGACTTTCAATTCTATCCACTTCAACACAATAATATATACCAAAGAGTGTTTGTGCCAATTTTCGTGCAAATCTGATACAAATGTGGTTGTATGAAATGAGGATACTAAAGGAGCCCACACAAGGCTGCATACAGACCTCACGACACAGCAGCGAACTAGTGACCTGAGCACCTTGCACGACACGTGGAGACCAAACCTATGCATCCAGGACCTAGGCTAAAGTGTTTGTGGTTGTTTCGTGTTCTTTTCATGATCATTTGTAGTTTTTGTCTGTGTCATTAATCAAATCTTCCACACAACATTAATCCTTGCATAACCAAGGCCTTAATCAACCCCGGTTTCGCATCAAAACCATGTTTGAGCTACTTTATGCGCAAAAGTGTCAAAAACGGTTAAAAACGCATAAAATCGCAACTTAACACGTAATTTCTAGCATATGACTACGATTTTCAGTTCTAACCACTTCAAAACAATAATATATACCAAATAGTGTTGTGTGCCAAGTTTCGTGCAAAACAAACCAAGTTTGAGCTACTTTACGCGCGAAAGTGCCAAAAACGGTTAAAAACGGATAAAATCGCAACTTAACACGTAATTTCTAGCATATGACTATGATTTTCAATTCTAACCACTTCAACACAATAATATATACCAAATAGTGTTGTGTGCCAAGTTTCCTCTATAACAAACCAAGTTTGAGCTACTTTACGCGCGAAATTGACAAAAACGCTTAAAAACGCATAAAATCGAATTTGTGTACCTTTATTGCTGTCCATTTTGGAAATGTGGCTCTGGATGTAGATCCCATTTGTCCACGTACTTTTTTCATTGTGATGAAACGCATGGGAAAAATAATACTATTTATATATATATATAACACTTAACTAAATAAAATTGGTAAAATAATTAATATTACGTACGCATTCAACAACGCTTTGAATTTTGTGTTGCGAGGCGGGCTTTGAGGTTTTTGTAATGAGTCAAGACGTGCACAGTGTTCGTTAAAGGACATATGACCAAAATTATCTAATGCAAACTACAAACGCAAATTAAAAATCAACAAATTCGAGATTAGGTGACTTTAAAAATCAAAAGATAAGTTCAATTTCAAAAATAAAACTTACTCTTCCACATATGGAGCCAGAATGAACGTGTGTTTAGATGCAAGGGAATTAATCAAAGCAGTCTCAATGTATGCTCTGACGTCATCTGGATCATTTACACATTTAGTACCCGAAATCGACTTTAGACAAAACCATCCAATTTTTATTGGAGGTCTGCAAGAATTTAGCTCCTCGTAAGCCGCACTAAACTCACAAATAAGAAAATTTTGTTAGTAATTCGGTTATTAAAACAATTAAACAACAATGCCTAACTTGTAAGATAATGAACATCACCTCATGTACACATGGAAAAGAGCTACGTTCAGCATCTCTCCTCTCAAAAATTGCCCGATGTCACTAGGACCAATAATTACAAACGGGCTCTCTAAAAGCAGTATTGCTCCTTCAACAGGTTCAGAATGAGTGGGTCCTCCTCACTTATGTGAGATGCAAAATAATGCAGCCATGTGCAATCTTGAGAGAGATCTTTTACCTCCTTATCAGTCAAAATTGGAGTGCTTGGCATCGACTTTGACCCAGTAGAAACCTTTGCTGAGGAACCGACCTCTCTCTAAGATCCCTTTGGACTCTTTTGTTATTTCAATTTATACAATTAAATTAGTGTAAGCATGCAATTAATAAAATAAAAAAAATAAGGTACAAATGATTCTTACCATGTTAGTGAATCGGACCCAAGCATATGGCCATGTCACAAAACTACTAGGGCGTCTGATAGTTTCTCAAGGATCCATACTGGCATTGGAACCGGGAGTGAGAAATCTTCAAACCCCTTTACAATAGTTTCCATGGCCACACTGATGTGGCCACTTGTAAAAGGCATTGAATGCACTGTTTGGCCCTCTTTGGTTTGCTGGGCCACACCATATGCAACCTTAGTTAAGTCCCAATCACTAGCAACACCTAACTGAGGCAGCAAAAGAGAACAAGCAGTCGCCTCCTGAAAATTGTGTCGTTTAGTATAATTAGCATCATAATAAAATATTAAAACGCGTTGCAACTTAAATTAATAAGTGCTTATATATTTAAAAACTATGTACCTGTAGCACTGGCTCTGGAGTTGGCTCCGGATTTTGAGCAACGGAGTTTATGTTCTCCGGTGTGGGGTTCTCCCTAATTTAGTAATGAGCTGGGGTGCTACGGGGGTAATGGGCTCGGGTGTTGGCTCGACCGAAGTGTTAGGATCCCCATGTTGACTTTCCTGATCCTCGACAATCAGGTTTGCCAAGTCAACAATGGGTGCTCCCATCTTCAGCAATACAGCGGCCAGCTTGGCGAGAACATCCTTCGTAATCTCCGCTCGGAGGGTTGCTACTTCATCCCGCAGCGCCGTTCGGGATTGAGTAGTAACATACTCTTTTCCGAATGCCTTCTGTAACCCCACGCGGACGCCTCCTTTTCCAACTACCCGCCCACTATGGTCTTTCCCTAAGGCCATATGCAATGCGTCAACATTGCCTCTTGGGGTGAACTCCCCCGTAGCTTGTTTTTCCTTCCAGACCATCTGTTCAAATAAAAAGTGACATATTAGCAAAACTCACTCAATAATTTCAGGCCATACAAAACAAATCAAGAATATACTTAATAATTTCAAAACTCACCACAGCATCAGCAACCTTCTTCGTTCCCGGATAATTAATGTTAAATTTACGACTTGCATCTCGGGAATGAAGCCCGCAATACCAATCACGCACCCGATCTCCAGCAGGAGTATTCACGGATGCGGAGCTACTCGTAGATGAGGGCGTGGATGAACTTTGATTGGGGTATAAACCCGCATCCACCCACTCATTTCGGACCTCATCATACGTTTTCTAGCCCAAGCGATGGTAAAACTTGCTTTTGCTTGCAGAATCAGAAGCTTTACCATGCTTTTCGTAATTAATCAATAGAAATCGAATGTCATGTATTAGTTTAATGACTGAATCAAAAGAAGTAAATTCAAATTGGTAAACTATAATATAATATGAAATACTTACAACTTCTAAGGGAGTTGTTCTTTTGGCAACAAAGGCCTCCCAATCCCTCTTCAATATGTGACCCCATATTTCGTACGGCATCTTCGAAGGTGATTGCTCTCCACCTTAGTTTCCCGTTTTGATCTTTTTGGTCGTACGGGCACGCCTCTTCGTAATCCAGCCAGTTACTAGCTTGGATTTGAAATCTCTGAATCTTTCAGCAACAGCTGAAAGAAACACATTCTTCTTGTCCTCATCGCTCTCGTTGTGGAAAAGATTCTACAAAAAAAATTTATATTTATTACAGTCAATCAAATTAATTTTAAAATGAAACTAAATGAGTAAAAATAGTAAAGTTGCTTACCACAGTATCATTCCATAGAGAGTTCTTCAAAACCTCTGGAACCTCGTTCCATGCGTGCAATATGGAAAGCTTGCGGATACATAGACCGACTTGTTTTCCATATTGCCTACGCCATTTTCCGCAGGGTTGACCCAATGCATTGTATTTCAAATGCATGGGTTCTGTGACTTTGAGGTTTTTCATAGGACCTCGCCCTTTTCTTTTCTTACTGGTAGTGCGAGCATCCATTGGTGGGGCATCTTCAGTCTCAAAATCATTGTCAATCGGTGAAGCGTCTTCAGCCATACGCTCGTATCTCACAATTTGGTCCTCTTCGCTGTCATAACTACAATGCTCATTATCCGAGGTCTCAATTTCGGGGACAATTTCGTCTCTGAATAGATGCATTGTATATCAGTACCTGAAAGAGTATGAATAGAAATATATTAGAACATAAGCTAAGTAATATTAAGAATATGACTATGATTTACAATTCTAATACGTTCTACACAATAATATATAACAAATAGTGTTATGTGCAAAGTTTCATGCAAAACAAACCAAGTGCCAAAAAACCTTTAAAAAGCTTTAAATTCATACCTTGTGAATCACTTAATTCAAATGTATTCCTTCCGTGTGATCTACACGCATATAACCAACATCTACATCATCTACATCATCTTGATCCACTGATTTTGGATTGATAAAGGGAGAGGAGTCTTCAAAAGCTTCATAATCTTCCTCATCCTCAACATCACCTATACCAAGGATGCTTCTTCTTCCCGGTACAACAATAGACCATTTTTTATCAGACGGGTCTACAATGTAGAATACTTGCTTGGCTTGTGTGGCTAGTATTAATGGCTCTTCACTATCATGTAAACGAGCTAAGTCTACACAAGTGAATCCACAAGGGTCATCATTTTTTATGCATCATCGATTATTATCTGCCCACTTACATTTGAAAAGACCAATATTGAAAGTAGAGTAGTCAAGCTCTCATATTTTATGTACCCGCCCGTAGTATACCAATTTAGCATCAACCGGCGCTTGATCCTTCCCACTCGCATGAAGTACGTGTTATAATTACTTTTTGACACTTTCGCGCATAAAGTAGCTCAAACTTGGTTCGTTTTGCACGAAACTTGGCACACAACACTGTTTGGTATATATTATTGTGTTGATGTGGTTAGAATTGAAAATCATAGTCATATGCTAGAAATTACGTGTTAAGTTACGATTTAATGGGTATTAAAGCTTTTTTGGCACTTTCGCGCATAAAGTACCTAAAACATGGTTTATTTTGCACGAAACTTAGTACACAAAAATATTTGGTATATATTATTGTGTTGATGTGGTTAGAATTGAAAATCATAGTCATATGCTAGAAATTACATGCTAAGTTGCGATTTTATGTGTTTTTAAGCTTTTTTGGCACTTTCACGCAGAAAGTAGCTCAAACATGGTTTATTTTGCACAAAACTTGGCACACAGCACTATTTGGTATATCTTCATTTGTTAAAGTGATTAGAATTTAAAATCATAGCCATATGCTAGAAATTACGTGTTAAGTTGCGATTTTATGGGTTTTAAAGCATTTTTGGCACTTTCGCGCATAAAGTAGCTCAAACTTGGTTTGTTTTGCACGAAACTTGGCAAACAACACTATTTGGTATATGTTATTCTGTTGAAGCTGTTAGAATTGAAAATCATAGTTATATGTTAGAAATTACGTGTTAAGTTGCGATTTTATGGGTTTTAACACTTTTTTGGCACTTTCGCGCATAAAGTTGCTCAAACGTGGTTTATTTTGCACGAAAGTTGGCACACAACACTATTTTGTATAAATTATGGTGTAGAAGTGGTTAGAATTAAAAATCATAGTCATATGTTAGAACTTACGTGCTAAGTTGCGATTTGATGGGGATTTCACCATATTTGGCACTTTCGCGCATAAAGTAGCTCAAACATGGTTTGTTTTGCGTGATTCTCTGCAAACAACACTATTTTGTATATATTGTCGTGATGAAGTGATTAGAATTGAAAATCCTAGACATATGGTACAAATTACGTGTTAAGTTGCGATTTTATAGGTTTTTTGGCACTTTTGCGCATAAAGTACTTCAAACTTGGTTTATTTTGCACGAAACCATGCACACAACACTATTTCGTATACATTAGTGTGTTGAAGTGGTTAGAATTGAAAATCATAGTCAAATTCTAGAACTTACGTGCTAAGTTGCAATTTTATGAGGATTTTAGCATTTTTTGCACTTTCGCGCATAAAGTACCTCAAACTTGTTTATTTTGCACGAAACTTGGCACACAACACTATTTGGTATATATTATTGTGTTAATGTGGTTTGAATTGAAAATCATAGTCATATCCTAGAAATTACGTGCTAAATTGCGATTTTATTGGTTTTTAAACCGTTTTTGACACTTTCGCGCATAAAGTAGATCAAACTTGGTTTGTTTTGCACGAAACATGGCACAAAACACTATTTGGTATATATTATTGTGTTGATGAGGTTAGAATTGAAAATCAAAGTCATATGCTAGAAATTACGTGCTAAGTTGCGAATTTATAGGTTTTTAAACATATTAGGCACTTTCGCGCATAAAGTAGCTCAAACTTGGTGTGTTTTGCAGGATACCTGGCATACAACGCTATTTAGTATATATTAATGTGTTGACGTTGTTTGAATTGAAAATAATAGTCATATGGTAGAAATTACGTATGAATTTTCGATTTTATGGATTTTAAAGCTTTTTGGGCACTTTCGCGCATAAAGTAGCTCAAACTTGGTTTATTTCGCACGAAACTTGGCACACAACACTTTTTTGTATATATCATAGTGTTGAAGTGGTTAGAATTGAAAACAATAGTCATATGGTAGAAATTACGTGTGAATTTTTGATTTTACGGATTTTAAAGCTTTTTGGGCACTTTCGCACACAAAGTAGCTCAAACTTGGTTTATTTTGCTCGAAACTTGGCACACAATACTATTTGGTATATATTATTGTTTTGAAGTGATTAGAATTGAAAATCATAGACATATGCTAGAAATTACGTGTTAGGTTGCGATTTTATGGTTTTTTAAAGCATTTTTTTGCATTTTCGCGCATAAAGTAGCTCAAACTTGGTTCGTTTTGCACAAAACTTGGCACACAACACTATTTGTTATATATTATTGTATTGAAGTGATTAGAATTGAAAATAATGCTCATACTCTAGGAATTACGTGTTAAGTTGCGATTTTGTTGGTTTTTAATCTTTTTTGGCACTTTCGCGCATTAAGTAGCTCAAACTTAGTTTATTTTGCACGAAACTTAGCACACAACACTATTTGATATATATTATTGTGTTGAAGTTTTTAGAATTGAAAATCATAATCATATGTAAAGAATTACGTGCTAAGTTCCGATTTAATGGGTTTTTTAACCTTTTTTGACACTTTCAGACATAAAGTAGCTCAAACTTGGTTTATTTTGCACGAAACTTGGCACACAACAATATTTGGTATACATTATTGTGTTGATGTGGTTAGAGTTTAAAATCTTAGTCATATGCAAAAAATTATGTGCTCAGTTGCGATTTTATGGGTTTTTAAACATTTTTTACACTTTCGCGCATATAGTAGCTCAAACTTGGTTTGTTATGCAAGATACTTGGCACACAACACAACAATATTTTGTATTTATTATTGTGTTGAAGTTGTTAGAATGGAAAATCATAGTCATATGCAAGAAATTAAGTGTTATGTTGCGATTTTATGGGTTTTTTTTAGTCTTTTTTGCACTTTCGCGCATAAAGTAGCTCAAACATGGTTTATTTTGCACAAAATTTGGCACACAACACTATTTGGTATATTTTATTGTGTTGAAGTGGTTAGAATTGAAAATCATAGTCATAAGCTAGAAATTACGTCCTAAGTTGCGATTTCATGGGTTTTTAAACATTTTTGACACTTTCGAGCATAAAGTAGCTAAAACTTGGTTTGTTTTCCACAAAACTTGGCATACAACACTATTTGGTATATTTTATTGTGTTTATGTGGTTAGAATTGAAAACCATAGTTATATGCTAGAAATTACGTTTTAAGTTACGATTTTATCGGTTTTTAAGCTTTTTAGGCACTTTCGCGTATAAAGTAGCTAAGTTGCCGTACAACACTATTTGGTACACATTATTTTATTGAAGTGGTTACAATTGAAAATAATAGTCATATGTTAGGAATTACGTGCTAAGTTGTGATTTTATGGGTTCTTAAACATTTTTCACACTTTCGCGCACAAAACATTATTTGATATATATTATTGTATTGATGTGTTTAGATTAAAAATGATAGTCATATGCTAGAAATTGTGTGCTAAGTTGCGATTTTATGGGTTTTTAAACATATTTTGCACTTTCGCGCATAAAGTAGCTCAAACTTGGTTTGATTTTCACGAAACTTGGCACACAACAGTATTTTGTAAATATTATTGTGTTGAAGTGATTAGAATTTAAAATCATAGTCATATTCTAGAAATTACATGTTAAGTTGCGATTTTATTGGTTTTTAAGCTTTCTTGGCATTTTCGCGCATAAAGTAGCTCAAACTTGGTTTATTTTGCACGAAACTTCGCACACAATACCATTTGCTCTATATTATTGTGTTGACGTGGTTAGAATTGAAAATCATAGTCATATGTTAGTAATTACGTACTAAGTTGCGATTTTATGGGTTTTTAAACTTTTTGACTCTTTCTTACATAACCTAGCTCAAACTATGTTTGTTTTGCACGAAACTTGGCACACAACACTATTTGATATATATTAATGTGTTGAAATGGTTAGAATTCAAAATCATAGTCATAAGTTAGAAATTACGTCCTAAGTTGCGATTTTACGGATTTGTATACATTTTTGACACTTTCGCACATTAAACATTTTTGACACTTTCGCGCATATAGTATTTCAAACTTGGTTTTGTTTTGCACGATACTTGGCAAACAACACTATTTGGTTTTTCTTAACTTTTTTGGCACTTTTGCGCATAAAGTAGCTCAAACTTCGTTTATTTTGTACGAAACTTGGCATAAAACACTCTTTGGTATATATTACTGTGTTGAAGTGGTTAGAATTGAAAATCATAGTCATAAGCTAGAAATTAGGTCCTAAGTTGCGATTTTATTCGTTTTTTAGCATTTTTGGCAATTTCGCGCGTAAAGTAGCTCAAACATGGTTTATTTTGCACGAAACTTGGCACAAAAACACTATTTGGTATATATTATTGTGTTGAAGTGGTTAGAATAGAAAATCTTAGTCATAAGCTAGAAATTACGTCCTAAGTTGCGATTTCATGGGTTTTTTAAACATTTTTGACACTTTCGAGCATAAAGTAGCTAAAACTTGGTTGTGATTTTATGGGTTCTTGAACATTTTTCACACTTTCGCGCACAAAACATTATTTGATATATATTATTGTATTGATGTGTTTAGATTAAAAATGATAGTCATATGCTAGAAATTGTGTGCTAAGTTGCGATTTTATGGGTTTTTAAACATATTTTGCACTTTCGCGCATAAAGTAGCTCAAACTTGGTTTGATTTTCACGAAACTTGGCACACAACAGTATTTTGTAAATATTATTGTGTTGAAGTGATTAGAATTTAAAATCATAGTCATATTCTAGAAATTACATGTTAAGTTGCGATTTTATTGGTTTTTAAGCTTTCTTGGCATTTTCGCGCATAAAGTAGCTCAAACTTGGTTTATTTTGCACGAAACTTCGCACACAATACCATTTGCTCTATATTATTGTGTTGACGTGGTTAGAATTGAAAATCATAGTCATATGTTAGTAATTACGTACTAAGTTGCGATTTTATGGGTTTTTAAACTTTTTGACTCTTTCTTACATAACCTAGCTCAAACTATGTTTGTTTTGCACGAAACTTGGCACACAACACTATTTGATATATATTAATGTGTTGAAATGGTTAGAATTCAAAATCATAGTCATAAGTTAGAAATTACGTCCTAAGTTGCGATTTTACGGATTTGTATACATTTTTGACACTTTCGCACATTAAACATTTTTGACACTTTCGCGCATATAGTATTTCAAACTTGGTTTGTTTTGCACGATACTTGGCAAACAACACTATTTGGTTTTTCTTAACTTTTTTTGGCACTTTTGCGCATAAAGTAGCTCAAACTTCGTTTATTTTGTACGAAACTTGGCATAAAACACTCTTTGGTATATATTACTGTGTTGAAGTGGTTAGAATTGAAAATCATAGTCATAAGCTAGAAATTAGGTCCTAAGTTGCGATTTTATTCGTTTTTTAGCATTTTTGGCAATTTCGCGCGTAAAGTAGCTCAAACATGGTTTATTTTGCACGAAACTTGGCACAAAACACTATTTGGTATATATTATTGTGTTGAAGTGGTTAGAATAGAAAATCTTAGTCATAAGCTAGAAATTACGTCCTAAGTTGCGATTTCATGGGTTTTTAAACATTTTTGACACTTTCGAGCATAAAGTAGCTAAAACTTGGTTGTGATTTTATGGGTTCTTGAACATTTTTCACACTTTCGCGCACAAAACATTATTTGATATATATTATTGTATTGATGTGTTTAGATTAAAAATGATAGTCATATGCTAGAAATTGTGTGCTAAGTTGCGATTTTATGGGTTTTTAAACATATTTTGCACTTTCGCGCATAAAGTAGCTCAAACTTGGTTTGATTTTCACGAAACTTGGCACACAACAGTATTTTGTAAATATTATTGTGTTGAAGTGATTAGAATTTAAAATCATAGTCATATTCTAGAAATTACATGTTAAGTTGCGATTTTATTGGTTTTTAAGCTTTCTTGGCATTTTCGCGCATAAAGTAGCTCAAACTTGGTTTATTTTGCACGAAACATCGCACACAATACCATTTGCTCTATATTATTGTGTTGACGTGGTTAGAATTGAAAATCATAGTCATATGTTAGTAATTACGTACTAAGTTGCGATTTTATGGGTTTTTAAACTTTTTGACTCTTTCTTACATAACCTAGCTCAAACTATGTTTGTTTTGCACGAAACTTGGCACACAACACTATTTGATATATATTAATGTGTTGAAATGGTTAGAATTCAAAATCATAGTCATAAGTTAGAAATTACGTCCTAAGTTGCGATTTTACGGATTTGTATACATTTTTGACACTTTCGCACATTAAACATTTTTGACACTTTCGCGCATATAGTATTTCAAACTTGGTTTGTTTTGCACGATACTTGGCAAACAACACTATTTGGTTTTTCTTAACTTTTTTGGCACTTTTGCGCATAAAGTAGCTCAAACTTCGTTTATTTTGTACCAAACTTGGCATAAAACACTCTTTAGTATATATTACTGTGTTGAAGTGGTTAGAATTGAAAATCATAGTCATAAGCTAGAAATTAGGTCCTAAGTTGCGATTTTATTTGTTTTTTCGCATTTTTGGCAATTTCGCGCGTAAAGTAGCTCAAACATGGTTTATTTTGCACGAAACTTGGCACAAAACACTATTTGGTATATATTATTGTGTTGAAGTGGTTAGAATAGAAAATCTTAGTCATAAGCTAGAAATTACGTCCTATGTTGCGATTTCATATGTTTTTAAACATTTTTGACACTTTCGAGCATAAAGTAGCTAAAACTTGGTTGTGATTTTATGGGTTCTTGAACATTTTTCACACTTTCGCGCACAAAACATTATTTGATATATATTATTGTATTGATGTGTTTAGATTAAAAATGATAGTCATATGCTAGAAATTGTGTGCTAAGTTGCGATTTTATGGGTTTTTAAACATATTTTGCACTTTCGCGCATAAAGTAGCTCAAACTTGGTTTGATTTTCACGAAACTTGGCACACAACAGTATTTTGTAAATATTATTGTGTTGAAGTGATTAGAATTTAAAATCATAGTCATATTCTAGAAATTACATGTTAAGTTGCGATTTTATTGGTTTTTAAGCTTTCTTGGCATTTTCGCGCATAAAGTAGCTCAAACTTGGTTTATTTTGCACGAAACTTCGCACACAATACCATTTGCTCTATATTATTGTGTTGACGTGGTTAGAATTGAAAATCATAGTCATATGTTAGTAATTACGTACTAAGTTGCGATTTTATGGGTTTTTAAACTTTTTGACTCTTTCTTACATAACCTAGCTCAAACTATGTTTGTTTTGCACGAAACTTGGCACACAACACTATTTGATATATATTATTGTGTTGAAATGGTTAGAATTCAAAATCATAGTCATAAGTTAGAAATTACGTCCTAAGTTGCGATTTTACGGATTTGTATACATTTTTGACACTTTCGCGCATATAGTATTTCAAACTTGGTTTGTTTTGCACGATACTTGGCAAACAACACTATTTGGTTTTTCTTAACTTTTTTGGCACTTTTGCGCATAAAGTAGCTCAAACTTCGTTTATTTTGTACGAAACTTGGCATAAAACACTCTTTGGTATATATTACTGTGTTGAAGTGGTTAGAATTGAAAATCATAGTCATAAGCTAGAAATTAGGTCCTAAGTTGCGATTTTATTCGTTTTTTAGCATTTTTGGCAATTTCGCGCGTAAAGTAGCTCAAACATGGTTTATTTTGCACGAAACTTGGCACAAAACACTATTTGGTATATATTATTGTGTTGAAGTGGTTAGAATAGAAAATCTTAGTCATAAGCTAGAAATTACGTCCTAAGTTGCGATTTCATGGGTTTTTAAACATTTTTGACACTTTCGAGCATAAAGTAGCTAAAACTTGGTTGTGATTTTATGGGTTCTTGAACATTTTTCACACTTTCGCACACAAAACATTATTTGATATATATTATTGTATTGATGTGTTTAGATTAAAAATGATAGTCATATGCTAGAAATTGTGTGCTAAGTTGCGATTTTATGGGTTTTTTAAACATATTTTGCACTTTCGCGCATAAAGTAGCTCAAACTTGGTTTGATTTTCACGAAACTTGGCACACAACAGTATTTTGTAAATATTATTGTGTTGAAGTGATTAGAATTTAAAATCATAGTCATATTCTAGAAATTACATGTTAAGTTGCGATTTTATTGGTTTTTAAGCTTTCTTGGCATTTTCGCGCATAAAGTAGCTCAAACTTGGTTTATTTTGCACGAAACTTCGCACACAATACCATTTGCTCTATATTATTGTGTTGACGTGGTTAGAATTGAAAATCATAGTCATATGTTAGTAATTACGTACTAAGTTGCGATTTTATGGGGTTTTTTAAACTTTTTGACTCTTTCTTACATAACCTAGCTCAAACTATGTTTGTTTTGCACGAAACTTGGCACACAACACTATTTGATTATATATTAATGTGTTGAAATGGTTAGAATTCAAAATCATAGTCATAAGTTAGAAATTACGTCCTAAGTTGCGATTTTACGGATTTGTATACATTTTTGACACTTTCGCACATTAAACATTTTTGACACTTTCGCATATAGTATTTCAAACTTGGTTTGTTTTGCACGATACTTGGCAAACAACACTATTGGTTTTTCTTAACTTTTTTGGCACTTTTGCGCATAAAGTAGCTCAAAACTTCGTTTATTTAGTACGAAACTTGGCATAAAAACACTCTTTGGTATATATTACTGTGTTGAAGTGGTTAGAATTGAAAATCATAGTCATAAGCTAGAAATTAGGTCCTAAGTTGCGATTTTTATTCGTTTTTTAGCATTTTTGGCAATTTCGCGCGTAAAGTAGCTCAAACATGGTTTATTTTGCACGAAACTTGGCACAAAACACTATTTGGTATATATTATTGTGTTGAAGTGGTTAGAATAGAAAATCTTAGTCATAAGCTAGAAATTACGTCCTAAGTTGCGATTTCATGGGTTTTTAAACATTTTTGACACTTTCGAGCATAAAGTAGCTAAAACTTGGTTGTGATTTTATGGGTTTCTTGAACATTTTTTCACACTTTCGCGCACAAAACATTATTTGATATATATTATTGTATTGATGTGTTTAGATTAAAAATGATAGTCATATGCTAGAAATTGTGTGCTAAGTTGCGATTTTATGGGTTTTTAAACATATTTTGCACTTTCGCGCATAAAGTAGCTCAAACTTGGTTTTGATTTTCACGAAACTTGGCACACAACAGTATTTTGTAAATATTATTGTGTTGAAGTGATTAGAATTTAAAATCATAGTCATATTCTAGAAATTACATGTTAAGTTGCGATTTTATTGGTTTTTAAGCTTTCTTGGCATTTTTCGCGCATAAAGTAGCTCAAACTTGGTTTATTTTGCACGAAACTTCGCACACAATACCATTTGCTCTATATTATTGTGTTGACGTGGTTAGAATTGAAAATCATAGTCATATGTTAGTAATTACGTACTAAGTTGCGATTTTATGGGTTTTTAAACTTTTTGACTCTTTCTTACATAACCTAGCTCAAACTATGTTTGTTTTGCACGAAACTTGGCACACAACACTATTTGATATATATTAATGTGTTGAAATGGTTAGAATTCAAAATCATAGTCATAAGTTAGAAATTACGTCCTAAGTTGCGATTTTACGGATTTGTATACATTTTTGACACTTTTCGCACATTAAACATTTTTGACACTTTCGCGCATATAGTATTTCAAACTTGGTTTGTTTTGCACGATACTTGGCAAACAACACTATTTGGTTTTTCTTAACTTTTTTGGCACTTTTGCGCATAAAGTAGCTCAAACTTCGTTTATTTTGTACGAAACTTGGCATAAAACACTCTTTGGTATATATTACTGTGTTGAAGTGGTTAGAATTGAAAATCATAGTCATAAGCTAGAAATTAGGTCCTAAGTTGCGATTTTATTCGTTTTTTTAGCATTTTTGGCAATTTCGCGCGTAAAGTAGCTCAAACATGGTTTATTTTGCACGAAACTTGGCACAAAACACTATTTGGTATATATTATTGTGTTGAAGTGGTTAGAATAGAAAATCTTAGTCATAAGCTAGAAATTACGTCCTAAGTTGCGATTTCATGGGTTTTTAAACATTTTTGACACTTTCGAGCATAAAGTAGCTAAAACTTGGTTGTGATTTTATGGGTTCTTGAACATTTTTCACACTTTCGCGCACAAAACATTATTTGATATATATTATTGTATTGATGTGTTTAGATTAAAAATGATAGTCATATGCTAGAAATTGTGTGCTAAGTTGCGATTTTATGGGTTTTTAAACATATTTTTGCACTTTCGCGCATAAAGTAGCTCAAACTTGGTTTGATTTTCACGAAACTTGGCACACAACAGTATTTTGTAAATATTATTGTGTTGAAGTGATTAGAATTTAAAATCATAGTCATAGGATAGAAATTACATGTTAAGTTGCGATTTTATTGGTTTTTTAAAGCTTTCTTGGCATTTTCGCGCAATAAAGTAGCTCAAACTTGGTTTATTTTGCACGAAACTTCGCACACAATACCATTTGCTCTATATTATTGTGTTGACGTGGTTAGAATTGAAAATCATAGTCATATGTTAGTAATTACGTACTAAGTTGCGATTTTATGGGTTTTTTAAACTTTTTGACTCTTTCTTACATAACCTAGCTCAAACTATGTTTGTTTTGCACGAAACTTGGCACACAACACTATTTGATATATATTAATGTGTTGAAATGGTTAGAATTCAAAATCATAGTCATAAGTTAGAAATTACGTCCTAAGTTGCGATTTTACGGATTTGTATACAATTTTTGACACTTTCGCACATTAAACATTTTTGACACTTTCGCGCATATAGTATTTCAAACTTGGTTTGTTTTGCACGATACTTGGCAAACAACACTATTTGGTTTTTCTTAACTTTTTTGGCACTTTTGCGCATAAAGTAGCTCAAACTTCGTTTATTTTGTACGTAACTTGGCATAAAACACTCTTTGGTATATATTACTGTGTTGAAGTGGTTAGAATTGAAAATCATAGTCATAAGCTAGAAATTAGGTCCTAAGTTGCGATTTTATTCGTTTTTTAGCATTTTTGGCAATTTCGCGCGTAAAGTAGCTCAAACATGGTTTATTTTGCACGAAACTTGGCACAAAACACTATTTGGTATATATTATTGTGTTGAAGTGGTTAGAATAGAAAAATCTTAGTCATAAGCTAGAAATTACGTCCTAAGTTGCGATTTCATGGGTTTTTAAACATTTTTGACACTTTCGAGCATAAAGTAGCTAAAACTTGGTTGTGATTTTATGGGTTCTTGAACATTTTTCACACTTTCGCACACAAAACATTATTTGATATATATTATTGTATTGATGTGTTTAGATTAAAAATGATAGTCATATGCTAGAAATTGTGTGCTAAGTTGCGATTTTATGGGTTTTTAAACATATTTTGCACTTTCGCGCATAAAGTAGCTCAAACTTGGTTTGATTTTCACGAAACTTGGCACACAACAGTATTTTGTAAATATTATTGTGTTGAAGTGATTAGAATTTAAAATCATAGTCATATTCTAGAAATTACATGTTAAGTTGCGATTTTATTGGTTTTTTAAGCTTTCTTGGCATTTTCGCGCATAAAGTAGCTCAAACTTGGTTTATTTTGCACGAAACTTCGCACACAATACCATTTGCTCTATATTATTGTGTTGACGTGGTTAGAATTGAAAATCATAGTCATATGTTAGTAATTACGTACTAAGTTGCGATTTTATGGGTTTTTTAAACTTTTTGACTCTTTCTTACATAACCTAGCTCAAACTATGTTTGTTTTTGCACGAAACTTGGCACACAACACTATTTGATATATATTAATGTGTTTGAAATGGTTAGAATTCAAAATCATAGTCATAAGTTAGAAATTACGTCCTAAGTTGCGATTTTACGGATTTGTATACATTTTTGACACTTTCGCACATTAAACATTTTTGACACTTTCGCGCATTATAGTATTTCAAACTTGGTTTGTTTTGCACGATACTTGGCAAACAACACTATTTGGTTTTTCTTAACTTTTTTGGCACTTTTGCGCATAAAGTAGCTCAAACTTCGTTTATTTTGTACGAAACTTGGCATAAAACACTCTTTGGTATATATTACTGTGTTGAAGTGGTTAGAATTGAAAATCATAGTCATAAGCTAGAAATTAGGTCCTAAGTTGCGATTTTATTCGTTTTTTTAGCATTTTTGGCAATTTCGCGCGTAAAGTAGCTCAAACATGGTTTATTTTGCACGAAACTTGGCACAAAACACTATTTGGTATATATTATTGTGTTGAAGTGGTTAGAATAGAAAATCTTAGTCATAAGCTAGAAAATTACGTCCTAAGTTGCGATTTCATGGGTTTTTAAACATTTTTTGACACTTTCGAGCATAAAGTAGCTAAAACTTGGTTGTGATTTTATGGGTTCTTGAACATTTTTCACACTTTCGCGCACAAAACATTATTTGATATATATTATTGTATTGATGTGTTTAGATTAAAAATGATAGTCATAATGCTAGAAAATTGTGTGCTAAGTTGCGATTTTATGGGTTTTTAAACATATTTTTGCACTTTCGCGCATAAAGTAGCTCAAACTTGGTTTGATTTTCACGAAACTTGGCACACAACAGTATTTTGTAAATATTATTGTGTTGAAGTGATTAGAATTTAAAATCATAGTCATAGGATAGAAATTACATGTTAAGTTGCGATTTTATTGGTTTTTAAGCTTTCTTGGCATTTTCGCGCATAAAGTAGCTCAAACTTGGTTTATTTTGCACGAAACTTCGCACACAATACCATTTGCTCTATATTATTGTGTTGACGTGGTTAGAATTGAAAATCATAGTCATATGTTAGTAATTACGTACTAAGTTGCGATTTTATGGGTTTTTTAAACTTTTTTGACTCTTTCTTACATAACCTAGCTCAAACTATGTTTGTTTTGCACGAAACTTGGCACACAACACTATTTGATATATATTAATGTGTTGAAATGGTTTAGAATTCAAAATCATAGTCATAAGTTAGAAATTACGTCCTAAGTTGCGATTTTACGGATTTGTATACATTTTTGACACTTTCGCACATTAAACATTTTTGACACTTTCGCGCATATAGTATTTCAAACTTGGTTTGTTTTGCACGATACTTGGCAAACAACACTATTTGGTTTTTCTTAACTTTTTGGCACTTTTGCGCAATAAAGTAGCTCAAACTTCGTTTATTTTGTACGAAACTTGGCATAAAAACACTCTTTGGTATATATTACTGTGTTGAAGTGGTTTAGAATTGAAAATCATAGTCATAAGCTAGAAATTAGGTCCTAAGTTGCGATTTTATTCGTTTTTAGCATTTTTGGCAATTTCGCGCGCGTATAAGTAGCTCAAACATGGTTTATTGTGCACGAAACTTGGCACAAAAACACTATTTGGTATATATTATTGTGTTTGAAGTGGTTAGAATAGAAAATCTTAGTCATAAGCTAGAAATTACGTCCAAAGTTGCGATTTCATGGTTTTTTAAACATTTTTTGACACTTTCGAGCATAAAGTAGCTAAAACTTGGTGTGATTTTATGGGTTCTTGAACATTTTTCACACTTTCGCGCACAAAACATTATTTGATATATATTATTGTATTGATGTGTTTAGATTAAAAATGATAGTCATATGCTAGAAATTGTGTGCTAAGTTGCGTATTTTATGGGTTTTTTAAACATATTTTGCACTTTCGCGCATAAAGTAGCTCAAACTTGGTTTGATTTTCACGAAACTTGGCACACAACAGTATTTTGTAAATATTATTGTGTTGAAGTGATTAGAATTTAAAATCATAGTCATAGGATAGAAATTACATGTTAAGTTGCGATTTTATTGGTTTTTAAGCTTTCTGGCATTTTCGCGCATAAAGGTAGCTCAAACTTGGTTTATTTTGCACGAAACTTCGCACACAATACCATTTTGCTCTATATTATAGTGTTGACGTGGTTAGAATTGAAAAATCATAGTCATATGTTAGTAATTACGATCTAAGTTGCGATTTTATGGGGATTTTAAACTTTTTGACTCTTTCTTACATAACCTAGCTCAAACTATGTTTGTTTTGCACGAAACTTGGCACACAACACTATTTGATATATATTAATGTGTTGAAATGGTTAGAATTCAAAATCATAGTCTTAAGTTAGAAATTACGTCCTAAGTTGCGATTTTACGGATTTGTATACATTTTTGACACTTTCGAACATTAAAACATTTTTGACACTTTCGCGCATATAGTATTTCAAACTTGGTTTTGTTTTGCACGATACTTGGCAAACAACACTATTTGGTTTTTCTTAACTTTTTTTGGCACTTTTGCGCATAAAGTAGCTCAAACTTCGTTTATTTTGTCACGAAACTTGGCATAAAACACTCTTTGGTATATATTACTGTGTTGAAGTGGTTAGAATTGAAAATCATAGTCATAAGCTAGAAATTAGGTCCTAAGTTGCGATTTTATTCGTTTTTTTTAGGCATTTTTTGGCAATTTCGCGGCGTAAAGTAGCTCAAACATGGTTTATTTTGCACGAAACTTGGCATCAAAACACTA
>NC_080062.1:17981403-18004912 GCF_026212465.1 Amaranthus tricolor | reverse complement strand
ATTTTTGGCACTTTCACGCATAAACTACTTCAAACTTGGTTTGTTTTCCACGATACTTGGCACACAGCACTATTTGATATATATTATTGTGTTAAAGTGGTTTTAATTGAAAATCATAGTCTTATGCTAGAAATTACGTGTTAAGTTGCGATTTTAAGGGTTTTTAAGCGTTTTTGGAACTTTTGCGCATAAAGTTTCTCAAACTTGGTTTGTTTTGTACGAAACTTGGCACACAACACTATTTGGTATATATTATTGTGTTGAAGTGGTTAGAATTTATAATCACTGTCATAAGCTAGAAATCACGTCCTAAGTTGCGATTTTATAGGTTTTTAAGCATTTTTGGCACTTTCGCGCATAAAGTAGCTCGAACTTGGTTCCTTTTGCACGAAACTTGGCACACAATACTTTTTGGTATATATTATTGTGTTGAAGTGGTTAGAATTGATAATCATAGTCATAAGCTAGAAATTACGTGCTATGTTGAGATTTTATGGGTTTTTAAGCATTTTTGTCACTTTCGCGCATAAAGTTGCTCGAACTTGGTTTATTTTGCACGAAACTTGGCACACAATACTTTTTGGTATATATTATTGTGTTGAAGTGATTAGAATTGAAAGTCATAGACAAATGCTAGAAATTACGTGTTAGGATGCGATTTTATGGGTTTTTAAGAATTTTTTGCATTTTCGCGCATAAAGTAGCTCAAACTTGGTTTGTTTTGCACGAAGCTTGGCAGACAACACTATTTGGTATATATTATTGTGTTGAAGTGGTTAGAACTGAAAATTATAGTCACATGTTAGAAATTACGTGTTAAGTTGCGATTTTATGGGATTTTAAGCTTTTTTGGCACTTTCATGCATAAAGTAGCTCAAACTTGGTTTATTTTCCACGAAACTTGGCACACAAAAAAATTTGGCATATATTATTGTGTTGAAGTGGGTAGAATTGAAAATCATAGTCATATTCTAGAAATAAAGTGTTAAGTTGCAATTTTATTGGTTTTCAAGCTTTTTTGGTATTTTCGCGCATAAAGTACCTCAAACTTAGTTTATTTTGATCGAAACTTAGCACACAACACTTTTTAGTATATATTATTATGTTGATGTTGTCTGAATTCAAAATCATAGTCATAAGCTAGAAATTACGTCCTAAGTTGCGATTTTACGGGTTTTTAAACATTTTTTACACTTTTGCACATAAAGTAGCTCAAACTTGGTTTGTTTTGCACGAAACTTAGCAAACAATACTATTTGGTATATATATTATTGTGTTGATGTGGTTAAAATGCAAAATCTTTGTCATATGCTAGAAATTACATGCTAAGTTGCGATTTTATGGGTTTTAAAGCATTTTTGGCACTTTCACGCATAAACTACTTCAAACTTGGTTTGTTTTCCACGATACTTGGCACACAGCACTATTTGATATATATTATTGTGTTAAAGTGGTTTTAATTGAAAATCATAGTCGTATGCTAGAAATTACGTGTTAAGTTGCGATTTTAAGGGTTTTTAAGCGTTTTTGGAACTTTTGCGCATAAAGTTTCTCAAACTTGGTTTGTTTTGTACGAAACTTGGCACACAACACTATTTGGTATATATTATTGTGTTGAAGTGGTTAGAATTTATAATCACAGTCATAAGCTAGAAATCACGTCCTAAGTTGCGATTTTATAGGTTTTTAAGCATTTTTGGCACTTTCGCGCATAAAGTAGCTCGAACTTGGTTCCTTTTGCACGAAACTTGGCACACAATACTTTTTGGTATATATTATTGTGTTGAAGTGGTTAGAATTGATAATCATAGTCATAAGCTAGAAATTACGTGCTATGTTGAGATTTTATGGGTTTTTAAGCATTTTTGTCACTTTCGCGCATAAAGTTGCTCGAACTTGGTTTATTTTGCACGAAACTTGGCACACAATACTTTTTGGTATATATTATTGTGTTGAAGTGATTAGAATTGAAAGTCATAGACAAATGCTAGAAATTACGTGTTAGGATGCGATTTTATGGGTTTTTAAGAATTTTTTGCATTTTCGCGCATAAAGTAGCTCAAACTTGGTTTGTTTTGCACGAAGCTTGGCAGACAACACTATTTGGTATATATTATTGTGTTGAAGTGGTTAGAACTGAAAATTATAGTCACATGCTAGAAATTACGTGTTAAGTTGCGATTTTATGGGATTTAAGCTTTTTTGGCACTTTCATGCATAAAGTAGCTCAAACTTGGTTTATTTTCCACGAAACTTGGCACACAAAAAAATTTGGCATATATTATTGTGTTGAAGTGGGTAGAATTGAAAATCATAGTCATGTTCTAGAAATAGAGTGTTAAGTTGCAATTTTATTGGTTTTCAAGCTTTTTTGGTATTTTCGCGCATAAAGTACCTCAAACTTAGTTTATTTTGATCGAAACTTAGCACACAACACTTTTTAGTATATATTATTATGTTGATGTTGTCTGAATTCAAAATCATAGTCATAAGCTAGAAATTACGTCCTAAGTTGCGATTTTACGGGTTTTTAAACATTTTTTTACACTTTTGCGCATAAAGTAGCTCAAACTTGGTTTGTTTTGCACGAAACTTAGCAAACAATACTATTTGGTATATATATTATTGTGTTGATGTGGTTAAAATGCAAAATCTTTGTCATATGCTAGAAATTACATGCTAAGTTGCGATTTTATGGGTTTTAAAGCATTTTTGGCACTTTCACGCATAAACTACTTCAAACTTGGTTTGTTTTCCACGATACTTGGCACACAGCACTATTTGATATATATTATTGTGTTAAAGTGGTTTTAATTGAAAATCATAGTCGTATGCTAGAAATTACGTGTTAAGTTGCGATTTTAAGGGTTTTTAAGCGTTTTTGGAACTTTTGCGCATAAAGTTTCTCAAACTTGGTTTGTTTTGTACGAAACTTGGCACACAACACTATTTGGTATATCTTATTGTGTTGAAGTGGTTAGAATTTATAATCACAGTCATAAGCTAGAAATCACGTCCTAAGTTGCGATTTTATAGGTTTTTAAGCATTTTTGGCACTTTCGTGCATAAAGTAGCTCGAACTTGGTTCCTTTTGCACGAAACTTGGCACACAATACTTTTTGGTATATATTATTGTTTTGAAGTGGTTAGAATTGATAATCATAGTCATAAGCTAGAAATTACGTGCTATGTTGAGATTTTATGGGTTTTTAAGCATTTTTGTCACTTTCGCGCATAAAGTTGCTCGAACTTGGTTTATTTTGCTCGAAACTTGGCACACAATACTTTTTGGTATATATTATTGTGTTGAAGTGATTAGAATTGAAAATCATAGACAAATGCTAGAAATTACGTGTTAGGATGCGATTTTATGGGTTTTAAGAATTTTTTGCATTTTCGCGCATAAAGTAGCTCAAACTTGGTTTGTTTTGCACGAAGCTTGGCAGACAACACTATTTGGTATATATTATTGTGTTGAAGTGGTTAGAACTGAAAATTATAGTCACATGCTAGAAATTACGAGTTAAGTTGCGATTTTATGGGATTTTAAGCTTTTTTGGCACTTTCATGCATAAAGTAGCTCAAACTTGGTTTTATTTTCCACGAAACTTGGCACACAACAAAATTTGGAATATATTATTGTGTTGAAGTGGGTAGAATTGAAAATCATAGTCATATTCTAGAAATAAAGTGTTAAGTTGCAATTTTATTGGTTTTCAAGCTTTTTTGGTATTTTCGCGCATAAAGTACCTCAAACTTAGTTTATTTTGATCGAAACTTAGCACACAACACTTTTTAGTATATATTATTATGTTGATGTTTTCTGAATTCAAAATCATAGTCATAAGCTAGAAATTACGTCCTAAGTTGCGATTTTACGGGTTTTTAAACATTTTTTACACTTTTGCGCATAAAGTAGCTCAAACTTGGTTTGTTTTGCACGAAACTTAGCAAACAATACTATTTGGTATATCTATATTATTGTGTTGATGTGGTTAAAATGCAAAATCTTTGTCATATGCTAGAAATTACATGCTAAGTTGCGATTTTATGGGTTTTAAAGCATTTTTGGCACTTTCACGCATAAACTACTTCAAACTTGGTTTGTTTTCCACGATACTTGGCACACAGCACTATTTGATATATATTATTGTGTTAAAGTGGTTTTAATTGAAAATCATAGTCGTATGCTAGAAATTACGTGTTAAGTTGCGATTTTAAGGGTTTTTAAGCGTTTTTGGAACTTTTGCGCATAAAGTTTCTCAAACTTGGTTTGTTTTGTACGAAACTTGGCACACAACACTATTTGGTATATATTATTGTGTTGAAGTGGTTAGAATTTATAATCACAGTCATAAGCTAGAAATCACGTCCTAAGTTGCGATTTTATAGGTTTTTAAGCATTTTTGGCACTTTCGCGCATAAAGTAGCTCGAACTTGGTTCCTTTTGCACGAAACTTGGCACACAATACTTTTTCGTATATATTATTGTTTTGAAGTGGTTAGAATTGATAATCATAGTCATAAGCTAGAAATTACGTGCTATGTTGAGATTTTATGGGTTTTTAAGCATTTTTGTCACTTTCGCGCATAAAGTTGCTCGAACTTGGTTTATTTTGCACGAAACTTGGCACACAATACTTTTTGGTATATATTATTGTGTTGAAGGGATTAGAATTGAAAATCATAGACAAATGCTAGAAATTACGTGTTAGGATGCGATTTTATGGGTTTTTAAGAATTTTTTGCATTTTCGCGCATAAAGTAGCTCAAACTTGGTTTGTTTTGCACGAAGCTTGGCAGACAACACTATTTGGTAATATATATTGTGTTGAAGTGGTTAGAACTGAAAATTATAGTCACATGCTAGAAATTACGAGTTAAGTTGCGATTTTATGGGATTTTAAGCTTTTTTGGCACTTTAATGCATAAAGTAGCTCAAACTTGGTTTATTTTCCACGAAACTTGGCACACAACAAAATTTGGAATATATTATTGTGTTGAAGTGGGTAGAATTGAAAATCATAGTCATATTCTAGAAATAAAGTGTTAAGTTGCAATTTTATTGGTTTTCAAGCTTTTTTGGTATTTTCGCGCATAAAGTACCTCAAACTTAGTTTATTTTGATCGAAACTTAGCACACAACACTTTTTAGTATATATTATTATGTTGATGTTGTCTGAATTCAAAATCATAGTCATAAGCTAGAAATTACGTCCTAAGTTGCGATTTTACGGGTTTTTAAACATTTTTTACACTTTTGCGCATAAAGTAGCTCAAACTTGGTTTGTTTTGCACGAAACTTAGCAAACAATACTATTTGGTATATATATTATTGTGTTGATGTGGTTAAAATGCAAAATCTTTGTCATATGCTAGAAATTACATGCTAAGTTGCGATTTTATGGGTTTTAAAGCATTTTTGGCACTTTCACGCATAAACTACTTCAAACTTGGTTTGTTTTCCACGATACTTGGCACACAGCACTATTTGATATATATTATTGTGTTAAAGTGGTTTTAATTGAAAATCATAGTCGTATGCTAGAAATTACGTGTTAAGTTGCGATTTTAAGGGTTTTTAAGCGTTTTTGGAACTTTTGCGCATAAAGTTTCTCAAACTTGGTTTGTTTTGTACGAAACTTGGCACACAACACTATTTGGTATATCTTATTGTGTTGAAGTGGTTAGAATTTATAATCACAGTCATAAGCTAGAAATCACGTCCTAAGTTGCGATTTTATAGGTTTTTAAGCATTTTTGGCACTTTCGTGCATAAAGTAGCTCGAACTTGGTTCCTTTTGCACGAAACTTGGCACACAATACTTTTTGGTATATATTATTGTTTTGAAGTGGTTAGAATTGATAATCATAGTCATAAGCTAGAAATTACGTGCTATGTTGAGATTTTATGGGTTTTTAAGCATTTTTGTCACTTTCGCGCATAAAGTTGCTCGAACTTGGTTTATTTTGCTCGAAACTTGGCACACAATACTTTTTGGTATATATTATTGTGTTGAAGTGATTAGAATTGAAAATCATAGACAAATGCTAGAAATTACGTGTTAGGATGCGATTTTATGGGTTTTTAAGAATTTTTTGCATTTTCGCGCATAAAGTAGCTCAAACTTGGTTTGTTTTGCACGAAGCTTGGCAGACAACACTATTTGGTATATATTATTGTGTTGAAGTGGTTAGAACTGAAAATTATAGTCACATGCTAGAAATTACGAGTTAAGTTGCGATTTTATGGGATTTTAAGCTTTTTTGGCACTTTCATGCATAAAGTAGCTCAAACTTGGTTTATTTTCCACGAAACTTGGCACACAACAAAATTTGGAATATATTATTGTGTTGAAGTGGGTAGAATTGAAAATCATAGTCCATATTCTAGAAATAAAGTGTTAAGTTGCAATTTTATTGGTTTTCAAGCTTTTTTGGTATTTTCGCGCATAAAGTACCTCAAACTTAGTTTATTTTGATCGAAACTTAGCACACAACACTTTTTAGTATATATTATTATGTTGATGTTTTCTGAATTCAAAATCATAGTCATAAGCTAGAAATTACGTCCTAAGTTGCGATTTTACGGGTTTTTAAACATTTTTTACACTTTTGCGCATAAAGTAGCTCAAACTTGGTTTGTTTTGCACGAAACTTAGCAAACAATACTATTTGGTATATATATTATTGTGTTGATGTGGTTAAAATGCAAAATCTTTGTCATATGCTAGAAATTACATGCTAAGTTGCGATTTTATGGGTTTTAAAGCATTTTTGGCACTTTCACGCATAAACTACTTCAAACTTGGTTTGTTTTCCACGATACTTGGCACACAGCACTATTTGATATATATTATTGTGTTAAAGTGGTTTTAATTGAAAATCATAGTCGTATGCTAGAAATTACGTGTTAAGTTGCGATTTTAAGGGTTTTTAAGCGTTTTTGGAACTTTTGCGCATAAAGTTTCTCAAACTTGGTTTGTTTTGTACGAAACTTGGCACACAACACTATTTGGTATATATTATTGTGTTGAAGTGGTTAGAATTTATAATCACAGTCATAAGCTAGAAATCACGTCCTAAGTTGCGATTTTATAGGTTTTTAAGCATTTTTGGCACTTTCGCGCATAAAGTAGCTCGAACTTGGTTCCTTTTGCACGAAACTTGGCACACAATACTTTTTCGTATATATTATTGTTTGAAGTGGTTAGAATTGATAATCATAGTCATATTCTAGAAATAAAGTGTTAAGTTGCAATTTTATTGGTTTTCAAGCTTTTTGGTATTTTCGCGCATAAAGTACCTCAAACTTAGTTTATTTTGATCGAAACTTAGCACACAACACTTTTTAGTATATATTATTATGTTGATGTTGTCTGAATTCAAAATCATAGTCATAAGCTAGAAATTACGTCCTAAGTTGCGATTTACGGGTTTTTAAACATTTTTTACACTTTTGCGCATAAAGTAGCTCAAACTTGGTTTGTTTTGCACGAAACTTAGCAAACAATACTATTTGGTATATATATTATTGTGTTGATGTGGTTAAAATGCAAAATCTTTGTCATATGCTAGAAATTACATGCTAAGTTGCGATTTTATGGTTTTTAAAGCATTTTTGGCACTTTCACGCATGAACTACTTCAAACTTGGTTTGTTTTCCACGATACTTGGCACACAGCACTATTTGATATATATTATTGTGTTAAAGTGGTTTTAATTGAAAATCATAGTCGTATGCTAGAAATTACGTGTTAAGTTGCGATTTTAAGGGTTTTTAAGCGTTTTTGGAACTTTTGCGCATAAAGTTTCTCAAACTTGGTTTGTTTTGTACGAAACTTGGCACACAACACTATTTGGTATATATTATTGTGTTGAAGTGGTTAGAATTTATAATCACTGTCATAAGCTAGAAATCACGTCCTAAGTTGCGATTTTATAGGTTTTTAAGCATTTTTGGCACTTTCGCGCATAAAGTAGCTCGAACTTGGTTCCTTTTGCACGAAACTTGGCACACAATACTTTTTGGTATATATTATTGTGTTGAAGTGGTTAGAATTGATAATCATAGTCATAAGCTAGAAATTACGTGCTATGTTGAGATTTTATGGGTTTTTAAGCATTTTTGTCACTTTCGCGCATAAAGTTGCTCGAACTTGGTTTATTTTGCACGAAACTTGGCACACAATACTTTTTGGTTTATATTATTGTGTTGAAGTGATTAGAATTGAAAATCATAGACAAATGCTAGAAATTACGTGTTAAGATGCGATTTTATGGGTTTTTAAGAATTTTTTGCATTTTCGCGCATAAAGTAGCTCAAACTTGGTTTGTTTTGCACGAAGCTTGGCAGACAACACTATTTGGTATATATTATTGTGTTGAAGTGATTAGAATTTATAATCACTGTCATAAGCTAGAAATCACGTCCTAAGTTGCGATTTTATAGGTTTTTAAGCATTTTTGGCACTTTCGCGCATAAAGTAGCTCGAACTTGGTTCCTTTTGCACGAAACTTGGCACACAATACTTTTTGGTATATATTATTGTGTTGAAGTGGTTAGAATTGATAATCATAGTCATAAGCTAGAAATTACGTGCTATGTTGAGATTTTATGGGTTTTTAAGCATTTTTGTCACTTTCGCGCATAAAGTTGCTCGAACTTGGTTTATTTTGCACGAAACTTGGCACACAATACTTTTTGGTATATATTATTGTGTTGAAGTGATTAGAATTGAAAATCATAGACAAATGCTAGAAATTACGTGTTAGGATGCGATTTTATGGGTTTTTCAGAATTTTTTGCATTTTCGCGCATAAAGTAGCTCAAACTTGGTTTGTTTTGCACGAAGCTTGGCAGTCAACACTATTTGGTATATATTATTGTGTTGAAGTGGTTAGAACTGAAAATTATAGTCACATGCTAGAAATTACGTGTTAAGTTGCGATTTTATGGGATTTTAAGCTTTTTTGGCACTTTCATGCATAAAGTAGCTCAAACTTGGTTTATTTTCCACGAAACTTGGCACACAACAAAATTTGGAATATATTATTGTGTTGAAGTGGGTAGAATTGAAAATCATAGTCATATTCTAGAAATAAAGTGTTAAGTTGCAATTTTATTGGTTTTCAAGCTTTTTTGGTATTTTCGCGCATAAAGTACCTCAAACTTAGTTTATTTTGATCGAAACTTAGCACACAACACTTTTTAGTATATATAATTATATTGATGTTGTCTGAATTCAAAATCATAGTCATAAGCTAGAAATTACGTCCTAAGTTGCGATTTTACGGGTTTTTAAACATTTTTTACACTTTTGCGCATAAAGTAGCTCAAACTTTGTTTGTTTTGCACGAAACTTAGCAAACAATACTATTTGATATATATATTATTGTGTTGATGTGGTTAAAATGCAAAATCTTTGTCATATGCTAGAAATTACATGCTAAGTTGCGATTTTATGGGTTTTAAAGCATTTTTGGCACTTTCACGCATAAACTACTTCAAACTTGGTTTGTTTTCCACGATACTTGGCACACAGCACTATTTGATATATATTATTGTGTTAAAGTGGTTTTAATTGAAAATCATAGTCGTATGCTAGAAATTACGTGTTAAGTTGCTATTTTAAGGGTTTTTAAGCGTTTTTGGAACTTTTGCGCATAAAGTTTCTCAAACTTGGTTTGTTTTGTACGAAACTTGGCACACAACACTATTTGGTATATATTATTGTGTTGAAGTGGTTAGAATTTATAATCACTGTCATAAGCTAGAAATCACGTCCTAAGTTGCGATTTTATAGGTTTTTAAGCATTTTTGGCACTTTCGCGCATAAAGTAGCTCGAACTTGGTTCATTTTGCACGAAACTTTGCACACAATACTTTTTGGTATATATTATTGTGTTGAAGTGGTTAGAATTGATAATCATAGTCATAAGCTAGAAATTACGTGCTATGTTGAGATTTTATGGGTTTTTAAGCATTTTTGTCACTTTCGCGCATAAAGTTGCTCGAACTTGGTTTATTTTGCACGAAACTTGGCACACAATACTTTTTGGTATATATTATTGTGTTGAAGTGATTAGAATTGAAAATCATAGACAAATGCTAGAAATTACGTGTTAGGATGCGATTTTATGGGTTTTTAAGAATTTTTTGCATTTTCGCGCATAAAGTAGCTCAAACTTGGTTTGTTTTGCACGAAGCTTGGCAGACAACACTATTTGGTATATATTATTGTGTTGAAGTGGTTAGAACTGAAAATTATAGTCACATGCTAGAAATTACGTGTTAAGTTGCGATTTTATAGGATTTTAAGCTTTTTTGGCACTTTCATGCATAAAGTAGCTCAAACTTGGTTTATTTTCCACGAAACTTGGCACACAACAAAATTTAGAATATATTATTGTGTTGAAGTGGGTAGAATTGAAAATCATAGTCATATTCTAGAAATAAAGTGTTAAGTTGCAATTTTATTGGTTTTCAAGCTTTTTTGGTATTTTCGCGCATAAAGTACCTCAAACTTAGTTTATTTTGATCGAAACTTAGCACACAACACTTTTTAGTATATATTATTATGTTGATGTTGTCTGAATTCAAAATCATAGTCATAAGCTAGAAATTACGTCCTAAGTTGCGATTTTACGTGTTTTTAAACATTTTTTACACTTTTGCGCATAAAGTAGCTCAAACTTGGTTTGTTTTGCACGAAACTTAGCAAACAATACTATTTGGTATATATATTATTGTGTTGATGTGGTTAAAATGCAAAATCTTTGTCATATGCTAGAAATTACATGCTAAGTTGCGATTTTATGGGTTTTAAAGCATTTTTGGCACTTTCACGCATAAACTACTTCAAACTTGGTTTGTTTTCCACGATACTTGGCACACAGCACTATTTGATATATATTATTGTGTTAAAGTGGTTTTAATTGAAAATCATAGTCGTATGCTAGAAATTACGTGTTAAGTTGCGATTTTAAGGGTTTTTAAGCGTTTTTGGAACTTTTGCGCATAAAGTTTCTCAAACTTGGTTTGTTTTGTACGAAACTTGGCACACAACACTATTTGGTATATATTATTGTGTTGAAGTGGTTAGAATTTATAATCACTGTCATAAGCTAGAAATCACGTCCTAAGTTGCGATTTTATAGGTTTTTAAGCATTTTTGGCACTTTCGCGCATAAAGTAGCTCGAACTTGGTTCATTTTGCACGAAACTTGGCACACAATACTTTTTGGTATATATTATTGTGTTGAAGTGGTTAGAATTGATAATCATAGTCATAAGCTAGAAATTACGTGCTATGTTGAGATTTTATGGGTTTTTAAGCATTTTTGTCACTTTCGCGCATAAAGTTGCTCGAACTTGGTTTATTTTGCACGAAACTTGGCACACAATACTTTTTGGTATATATTATTGTGTTGAAGTGATTAGAATTGAAAATCATAGATAAATGCTAGAAATTACGTGTTAGGATGCGATTTTATGGGTTTTTAAGAATTTTTTGCATTTTCGCGCATAAAGTAGCTCAAACTTGGTTTGTTTTGCACGAAGCTTGGCAGTCAACACTATTTGGTATATATTATTGTGTTGAAGTGGTTAGAACTGAAAATTATAGTCACATGCTAGAAATTACGTGTTAAGTTGCGATTTTATGGGATTTTAAGCTTTTTTGGCACTTTCATGCATAAAGTAGCTCAAACTTGGTTTATTTTCCACGAAACTTGGCACACAACAAAATTTGGAATATATTATTGTGTTGAAGTGGGTAGAATTGAAAATCATAGTCATATTCTAGAAATAAAGTGTTATGTTGCAATTTTATTGGTTTTCATGCTTTTTTGGTATTTTCGCGCATAAAGTACCTCAAACTTAGTTTATTTTGATCGAAACTTAGCACACAACACTTTTTAGTATATATAATTATGTTGATGTTGTCTGAATTCAAAATCATAGTCATAAGCTAGAAATTACGTCCTAAGTTGCGATTTTACGGGTTTTTAAACATTTTTTACACTTTTGCGCATAAAGTAGCTCAAACTTTGTTTGTTTTGCACGAAACTTAGCAAACAATACTATTTGATATATATATTATTGTGTTGATGTGGTTAAAATGCAAAATCTTTGTCATATGCTAGAAATTACATGCTAAGTTACGATTTTATGGGTTTTAAAGCATTTTTGGCACTTTCACGCATAAACTACTTCAAACTTGGTTTGTTTTCCACGATACTTGGCACACAGCACTATTTGATATATATTATTGTGTTAAAGTGGTTTTAATTGAAAATCATAGTCGTATGCTAGAAATTACGTGTTAAGTTGCTATTTTAAGGGTTTTTAAGCGTTTTTGGAACTTTTGCGCATAAAGTTTCTCAAACTTGGTTTGTTTTGTACGAAACTTGGCACACAACACTATTTGGTATATATTATTGTGTTGAAGTGGTTAGAATTTATAATCACTGTCATAAGCTAGAAATCACGTCCTAAGTTGCGATTTTATAGGTTTTTAAGCATTTTTGGCACTTTCGCGCATAAAGTAGCTCGAACTTGGTTCATTTTGCACGAAACTTTGCACACAATACTTTTTGGTATATATTATTGTGTTGAAGTGGTTAGAATTGATAATCATAGTCATAAGCTAGAAATTACGTGCTATGTTGAGATTTTATGGGTTTTTAAGCATTTTTGTCACTTTCGCGCATAAAGTTGCTCGAACTTGGTTTATTTTGCACGAAACTTGGCACACAATACTTTTTGGTATATATTATTGTGTTGAAGTGATTAGAATTGAAAATCATAGACAAATGCTAGAAATTACGTGTTAGGATGCGATTTTATGGGTTTTTAAGAATTTTTTGCATTTTCGCGCATAAAGTAGCTCAAACTTGGTTTGTTTTGCACGAAGCTTGGCAGACAACACTATTTGGTATATATTATTGTGTTGAAGTGGTTAGAACTGAAAATTATAGTCACATGCTAGAAATTACGTGTTAAGTTGCGATTTTATGGGATTTTAAGCTTTTTTGGCACTTTCATGCATAAAGTAGCTCAAACTTGGTTTATTTTCCACGAAACTTGGCACACAACAAAATTTAGAATATATTATTGTGTTGAAGTGGGTAGAATTGATAATCATAGTCATATTCTAGAAATAAAGTGTTAAGTTGCAATTTTATTGGTTTTCAAGCTTTTTTGGTATTTTCGCGCATAAAGTACCTCAAACTTAGTTTATTTTGATCGAAACTTAGCACACAACACTTTTTAGTATATATTATTATGTTGATGTTGTCTGAATTCAAAATCATAGTCATAAGCTAGAAATTACGTCCTAAGTTGCGATTTTACGGGTTTTTAAACATTTTTTACACTTTTGCGCATAAAGTAGCTCAAACTTGGTTTGTTTTGCACGAAACTTAGCAAACAATACTATTTGGTATATATATTATTGTGTTGATGTGGTTAAAATGCAAAATCTTTGTCATATGCTAGGAATTACACGCTAAGTTGCGATTTTAAGGGTTTTAAAGCATTTTTGGCACTTTTACACATAAACTACTTCAAACTTGGTTTGTTTTCCACGATACTTGGCACACAGCACTATTTGATATATATTATTGTGTTAAAGTGGTTTTAATTGAAAATCATAGTCGTATGCTAGAAATTACGTGTTAAGTTGCGATTTTAAGGGTTTTTAAGCGTTTTTGGAACTTTTGCGCATAAAGTTTCTCAAACTTGGTTTGTTTTGTACGAAACTTGGCACACAACACTATTTGGTATATATTATTGTGTTGAAGTGGTTAGAATTTATAATCACTGTCATAAGCTAGAAATCACGTCCTAAGTTGCGATTTTATAGGTTTTTAAGCATTTTTGGCACTTTCGCGCATAAAGTAGCTCGAACTTGGTTCATTTTGCACGAAACTTGGCACACAATACTTTTTGGTATATATTATTGTGTTGAAGTGGTTAGAATTGATAATCATAGTCATAAGCTAGAAATTACGTGCTATGTTGAGATTTTATGGGTTTTTAAGCATTTTTGTCACTTTCGCGCATAAAGTTGCTCGAACTTGGTTTATTTTGCACGAAACTTGGCACACAATACTTTTTGGTATATATTATTGTGTTAAAGTGATTAGAATTGAAAATCATAGACAAATGCTAGAAATTACGTGTTAGGATGCGATTTTATGGGTTTTTAAGAATTTTTTGCATTTTCGCGCATAAAGTAGCTCAAACTTGGTTTGTTTTGCACGAAGCTTGGCAGACAACACTATTTGGTATATATTATTGTGTTGAAGTGGTTAGAACTGAAAATTATAGTCACATGCTAGAAATTACGTGTTAAGTTGCGATTTTATGGGATTTTAAGCTTTTTTGGCACTTTCATGCATAAAGTAGCTCAAACTTGGTTTATTTTCCACGAAACTTGGCACACAACAAAATTTGGCATTAATTATTGTGTTGAAGTGGGTAGAATTTAAAATCATAGTCATATTCTAGAAATAATGTGTTAAGTTGCAATTTTATTGGTTTTCAAGCTTTTTTGGTATTTTCGCGCATAAAGTACCTCAAACTTAGTTTATTTTGATCGAAACTTAGCACACAACACTTTTTAGTATATATTATTATGTTGATGTTGTCTGAATTCAAAATCATAGTCATAAGCTAGAAATTACGTCCTAAGTTGCGATTTTACGGGTTTTTAAACATTTTTTACACTTTTGCGCATAAAGTAGCTCAAACTTGGTTTGTTTTGCACGAAACTTAGCAAACAATACTATTTGGTATATATATTATTGTGTTGATGTGGTTAAAATGCAAAATCTTTGTCATATGCTAGAAATTACATGCTAAGTTGCGATTTTATGGGTTTTAAAGCATTTTTGGCACTTTCACGCATAAACTACTTCAAACTTGGTTTGTTTTCCACGATACTTGGCACACAGCACTATTTGATATATATTATTGTGTTAAAGTGGTTTTAATTGAAAATCATAGTCGTATGCTAGAAATTACGTGTTAAGTTGCGATTTTAAGGGTTTTTAAGCGTTTTTGGAACTTTTGCGCATAAAGTTTCTCAAACTTGGTTTGTTTTGTACGAAACTTGGCACACAACTCTATTTGGTATATATTATTGTGTTGAAGTGGTTAGAATTTATAATCACTGTCATAAGCTAGAAATCACGTCCTAAGTTGCGATTTTATAGGTTTTTAAGCATTTTTGGCACTTTCGCGCATAAAGTAGCTCAAACTTGGTTCATTTTGCACGAAACTTGGCACACAATACTTTTTGGTATATATTATTGTGTTGAAGTGGTTAGAATTGATAATCATAGTCATAAGCTAGAAATTACGTGCTATGTTGAGATTTTATGGGTTTTTAAGCATTTTTGTCACTTTCGCGCATAAAGTTGCTCGAACTTGGTTTATTTTGCACGAAACTTGGCACACAATACTTTTTGGTATATATTATTGTGTTGAAGTGATTAGAATTGAAAATCATAGACAAATGCTAGAAATTACGTGTTAGGATGCGATTTTATGGGTTTTTAAGAATTTTTTGCATTTTCGCGCATAAAGTAGCTCAAACTTGGTTTGTTTTGCACGAAGCTTGGCAGACAACACTATTTGGTATATATTATTGTGTTGAAGTGGTTAGAACTGAAAATTATAGTCACATGCTAGAAATTACGTGTTAAGTTGCGATTTTATGGGATTTTAAGCTTTTTTGGCACTTTCATGCATAAAGTAGCTCAAACTTGGTTTATTTTCCACGAAACTTGGCACACAACAAAATTTAGAATATATTATTGTGTTGAAGTGGGTAGAATTGATAATCATAGTCATATTCTAGAAATAAAGTGTTAAGTTGCAATTTTATTGGTTTTCAAGCTTTTTTGGTATTTTCGCGCATAAAGTACCTCAAACTTAGTTTATTTTGATCGAAACTTAGCACACAACACTTTTTAGTATATATTATTATGTTGATGTTGTCTGAATTCAAAATCATAGTCATAAGCTAGAAATTACGTCCTAAGTTGCGATTTTACGGGTTTTTAAACATTTTTTACACTTTTGCGCATAAAATAGCTCAAACTTGGTTTGTTTTGCACGAAACTTAGCAAACAATACTATTTGGTATATATATTATTGTGTTGATGTGGTTAAAATGCAAAATCTTTGTCATATGCTAGGAATTACACGCTAAGTTGCGATTTTATGGGTTTTAAAGCATTTTTGGCACTTTTACACATAAACTACTTCAAACTTGGTTTGTTTTCCACGATACTTGGCACACAGCACTATTTGATATATATTATTGTGTTAAAGTGGTTTTAATTGAAAATCATAGTCGTATGCTAGAAATTACGTGTTAAGTTGCGATTTTAAGGGTTTTTAAGCGTTTTTGGAACTTTTGCGCATAAAGTTTCTCAAACTTGGTTTGTTTTGTACGAAACATGGCACACAACACTATTTGGTATATATTATTGTGTTGAAGTGGTTAGAATTTATAATCACTGTCATAAGCTAGAAATCACATACTAAGTTGCGATTTTATAGGTTTTTAAGCATTTTTGGCACTTTCGCGCATAAAGTAGCTCGAACTTGGTTCATTTTGCACGAAACTTGGCACACAATACTTTTTGGTATATATTATTGTGTTGAAGTGGTTAGAATTGATAATCATAGTCATAAGCTAGAAATTACGTGCTATGTTGAGATTTTATGGGTTTTTAAGCATTTTTGTCACTTTCGCGCATAAAGTTGCTCGAACTTGGTTTATTTTGCACGAAACTTGGCACACAATACTTTTTGGTATATATTATTGTGTTGAAGTGATTAGAATTGAAAATCTTAGACAAATGCTAGAAATTACGTGTTAGGATGCGATTTTATGGGTTTTTAAGAATTTTTTGCATTTTCGCGCATAAAGTAGCTCAAACTTGGTTTGTTTTGCACGAAGCTTGGCAGTCAACACTATTTGGTATATATTATTGTGTTGAAGTGGTTAGAACTGAAAATTATAGTCACATGCTAGAAATTACGTGTTAAGTTGCGATTTTATGGGATTTTAAGCTTTTTTGGCACTTTCATGCATAAAGTAGCTCAAACTTGGTTTATTTTCCACGAAACTTGGCACACAACAAAATTTGGAATATATTATTGTGTTGAAGTGGGTAGAATTGAAAATCATAGTCATATTCTAGAAATAAAGTGTTAAGTTGCAATTTTATTGGTTTTGAAGCTTTTTTGGTATTTTCGCGCATAAAGTACCTCAAACTTAGTTTATTTTGATCGAAACTTAGCACACAACACTTTTTAGTATATATTATTATGTTGATGTTGTCTGAATTCAAAATCATAGTCATAAGCTAGAAATTACGTCCTAAGTTGCGATTTTACGGGTTTTTAAACATTTTTTACATTTTTGCGCATAAAGTAGCTCAAACTTGGTTTGTATTTTATGAAACTTAGCAAACAATACTATTTGGTATATATATTATTGTGTTGATGTGGTTAAAATGCAAAATCTTTGTCATATGCTAGAAATTACATGCTAAGTTGCGATTTTATGGGTTTTAAAGCATTTTTGGCACTTTCACGCATAAACTACTTCAAACTTGGTTTGTTTTCCACGATACTTGGCACACAACACTATTTGATATATATTATTGTGTTAAAGTGGTTTTAATTGAAAATCATAGTCGTATGCTAGAAATTACGTGTTAAGTTGCGATTTTAAGGGTTTTTAAGCGTTTTTGGAACTTTTGCGCATAAAGTTTCTCAAACTTGGTTTGTTTTGTACGAAACTTGGACACTACACTATTTGGTATATATTATTGTGTTGAAGTGGTTAGAATTTATAATCACTGTCATAAGCTAGAAATCACGTCCTAAGTTGCGATTTTATAGGTTTTTAAGCATTTTTGGCACTTTCGCGCAATAAGTAGCTCGAACTTGGTTCATTTTGCACGAAACTTGGCACACAATACTTTTTGGTATATATTATTGTGTTGAAGTGGTTAGAATTGATAATCATAGTCATAAGCTAGAAATTACGTGCTATGTTGAGATTTTATGGGTTTTTAAGCATTTTTGTCACTTTCGCGTATAAAGTTGCTCGAACTTGGTTTATTTTGCACGAAACTTGGCACACAATACTTTTTGGTATATATTATTGTGTTGAAGTGATTAGAATTGAAAATCATAGACAAATGCTAGAAATTACGTGTTAGGATGCGATTTTATGGGTTTTTAAGAATTTTTTGCATTTTCGCGCATAAAGTAGCTCAAACTTGGTTTGTTTTGCACGAAGCTTGGCAGACAACACTATTTGGTATATATTATTGTGTTGAAGTGGTTAGAACTGAAAATTATAGTCACATGCTAGAAATTACGTGTAAAGTTGCGATTTTATGGGATTTTAAGCTTTTTTGGCACTTTCATGCATAAAGTAGCTCAAACTTGGTTTATTTTCCACGAAACTTGGCACACAACAAAATTTGGCATATATTATTGTGTTGAAGTGGGTAGAATTGAAAATCATAGTCATATTCTAGAAATAAAGTGTTAAGTTGCAATTTTATTGGTTTTCAAGCTTTTTTGGTATTTTCGCGCATAAAGTACCTCAAACTTAGTTTATTTTGATCGAAACTTAGCACACAACACTTTTTAGTATATATTATTATGTTGATGTTGTCTGAATTCAAAATCATAGTCATAAGCTAGAAATTACGTCCTAAGTTGCGATTTTACGGGTTTTTAAACATTTTTTACACTTTTGCGCATAAAGTAGCTCAAACTTGGTTTGTATTTTATGAAACTTAGCAAACAATACTATTTGGTATATATATTATTGTGTTGATGTGGTTAAAATGCAAAATCTTTGTCATATGCTAGAAATTACATGCTAAGTTGCGATTTTATGGGTTTTAAAGCATTTTTGGCACTTTCACGCATAAACTACTTCAAACTTGGTTTGTTTTCCACGATACTTGGCACACAACACTATTTGATATATATTATTGTGTTAAAGTGGTTTTAATTGAAAATCATAGTCGTATGCTAGAAATGACGTGTTAAGTTGTGATTTTAAGGGTTTTTAAGCGTTTTTGGAACTTTTGCGCATAAAGTTTCTCAAACTTGGTTTGTTTTGTACGAAACTTGGACACTACACTATTTAGTATATATTATTGTGTTGAAGTGGTTAGAATTGATAATCATTGTCATAAGCTAGAAATTACGTGCTATGTTGAGATTTTATGGGTTTTTAAGCATTTTTGTCACTTTCGCGCATAAAGTTGCTCGAACTTGGTTTGTTTTGCACGAAACTTGGCACACAATACTTTTTGGTATATATTATTGTGTTGAAGTGGTTAGAATTGATAATCATAGTCATAAGCTAGAAATTACGTGCTATGTTGAGATTTTATGGGTTTTTAAGCATTTTTGTCACTTTCGCGCATAAAGTTGCTCGAACTTGGTTTATTTTGCACGAAACTTGGCACACAATACTTTTTGGTATATATTATTGTGTTGAAGTGATTAGAATTGAAAATCATAGACAAATGCTAGAAATTACGTGTTAGGATGCGATTTTATGGGTTTTTAAGAATTTTTTGCATTTTCGCGCATAAAGTAGCTCAAACTTGATTTGTTTTGCACGAAGCTTGGCAGACAACACTATTTGGTATATATTATTGTGTTGAAGTGGTTAGAACTGAAAATTATAGTCACATGCTAGAAATTACGTGTTAGGTTGCGATTTTATGGGATTTTAAGCTTTTTTGGCACTTTCATGCATAAAGTAGCTCAAACTTGGTTTATTTTCCACGAAACTTGGCACACAACAAAATTTGGCATATATTATTGTGTTGAAGTGGGTAGAATTGAAAATCATAGTCATATTCTAGAAATAATGTGTTAAGTTGCAATTTTATTGGTTTTCAAGCTTTTTTGGTATTTTCCCGCATAAAGTACCTCAAACTTAGTTTATTTTGATCGAAACTTAGCACACAACACTTTTTAGTATATATTATTATGTTGATGTTGTCTGAATTCAAAATCATAGTCATAAGCTAGAAATTACGTCCTAAGTTGCGATTTTACGGGTTTTTAAACATTTTTTACACTTTTGCGCATAAAGTAGCTCAAACTTGGTTTGTTTTGCACGAAACTTAGCAAACAATACTATTTGGTATATATATTATTGTGTTGATGTGGTTAAAATGCAAAATCTTTGTCATATGCTAGAAATTACACGCTAAGTTGCGATTTTATGGGTTTTAAAGCATTTTTGGCACTTTCACGCATAAACGACTTCAAACTTGGTTTGTTTTCCACGATACTTGGCACACAGCACTATTTGATATATATTATTGTGTTAAAGTGGTTTTAATTGAAAATCATAGTCGTATGCTAGAAATTACGTGTTAAGTTGCGATTTTAAGGGTTTTTAAGCGTTTTTGGAACTTTTGCGCATAAAGTTTCTCAAACTTGGTTTGTTTCGTACGAAACTTGGCACACAACACTATTTGGTATATATTATTGTGTTGAAGTGGTTAGAATTTATAATCACTGTCATAAGCTAGAAATCACATACTAAGTTGCGATTTTATAGGTTTTAAAGCATTTTTGGCACTTTCGCGCATAAAGTAGCTCGAACTTGGTTCATTTTGCACGAAACTTGGCACACAATACTTTTTGGTATATATTATTGTGTTGAAGTGGTTAGAATTGATAATCATAGTCATAAGCTAGAAATTACGTGCTATGTTGAGATTTTATGGGTTTTTAAGCATTTTTGTCACTTTCGCGCATAAAGTTGCTCGAACTTGGTTTATTTTGCACGAAACTTGGCACACAATACTTTTTGGTATATATTATTGTGTTGAAGTGATTAGAATTGAAAATCATAGACAAATGCTAGAAATTACGTGTTAGGATGCGATTTTATGGGTTTTTAAGAATTTTTTGCATTTTCGCGCATAAAGTAGCTCAAACTTGGTTTGTTTTGCACGAAACTTGGCAGACAACACTATTTGGTATATATTATTGTGTTGAAGTGGTTAGAACTGAAAATTATAGTCACATGCTAGAAATTACGTGTTAAGTTGCGATTTTATGGGATTTTAAGCTTTTTTGGCACTTTCATGCATAAAGTAGCTTAAACTTGGTTTATTTTCCACGAAACTTGGCACACAACAAAATTTGGAATATATTATTGTGTTGAAGTGGGTAGAATTGAAAATCATATTCATATTCTAGAAATAAAGTGTTAAGTTGCAATTTTATTGGTTTTGAAGCTTTTTTGGTATTTTCGCGCATAAAGTACCTCAAACTTAGTTTATTTTGATCGAAACTTAGCACACAACACTTTTTAGTATATATTATTATGTTGATGTTGTCTGAATTCAAAATCATAGTCATAAGCTAGAAATTACGTCCTAAGCGATTTTACGGGTTTTTAAACATTTTTTACATTTTTGCGCATAAAGTAGCTCAAACTTGGTTTGTATTTTATGAAACTTAGCAAACAATACTATTTGGTATATATATTATTGTGTTGATGTGGTTAAAATGCAAAATCTTTGTCATATGCTAGAAATTACATGCTAAGTTGCGATTTTATGGGTTTTAAAGCATTTTTGGCACTTTCACGCATAAACTACTTCAAACTTGGTTTGTTTTCCACGATACTTGGCACACAACACTATTTGATATATATTATTGTGTTAAAGTGGTTTTAATTGAAAATCATAGTCGTATGCTAGAAATTACGTGTTAAGTTGCGATTTTAAGGGTTTTTAAGCGTTTTTGGAACTTTTGCGCATAAAGTTTCTCAAACTTGGTTTGTTTTGTACGAAACTTGGACACTACACTATTTGGTATATATTATTGTGTTGAAGTGGTTAGAATTTATAATCACTGTCATAAGCTAGAAATCACGTCCTAAGTTGCGATTTTATAGGTTTTTAAGCATTTTTGGCACTTTCGCGCATAAAGTAGCTCGAACTTGGTTCATTTTGCACGAAACTTGGCACACAATACTTTTTGGTATATATTATTGTGTTGAAGTGGTTAGAATTGATAATCATAGTCATAAGCTAGAAATTACGTGCTATGTTGAGATTTTATGGGTTTTTAAGCATTTTTGTCACTTTCGCGCATAAAGTTGCTCGAACTTGGTTTATTTTGCACGAAACTTGGCACACAATACTTTTTGGTATATATTATTGTGTTGAAGTGATTAGAATTGAAAATCATAGACAAATGCTAGAAATTACGTGTTAGGATGCGATTTTATGGGTTTTTAAGAATTTTTGGCATTTTCGCGCATAAATTAGCTCAAACTTGGTTTGTTTTGCACGAAGCTTGGCAGACAACACTATTTGGTATATATTATTGTGTTGAAGTGGTTAGAACTGAAAATTATAGTCACATGCTAGAAATTACGTGTTAAGTTGCGATTTTATGGGATTTTAAGCTTTTTTGGCACTTTCAGGCATAAAGTAGCTCAAACTTGGTTTATTTTCGACGAAACTTGGCACACAACAAAATTTGGCATATATTATTGTGTTGAAGTGGGTAGAATTGAAAATCATAGTCATATTCTAGAAATAAAGTGTTAAGTTGCAATTTTATTGGTTTTCAAGCTTTTTTGGTATTTTCGCGCATAAAGTACCTCAAACTTAGTTTATTTTGATCGAAACTTAGCACACAACACTTTTTAGTATATATTATTATGTTGATGTTGTCTGAATTCAAAATCATAGTCATAAGCTAGAAATTACGTCCTAAGTTGCGATTTTACGGGTTTTTAAACATTTTTTACACTTTTGCGCATAAAGTAGCTCAAACTTGGTTTGTTTTGCACGAAACTTAGCAAACAATACTATTTGGTATATATATTATTGTGTTGATGTGGTTAAAATGCAAAATCTTTGTCATATGCTAGAAATTACACGCTAAGTTGCGATTTTATGGGTTTTAAAGCATTTTTGGCACTTTCACGCATAAACGACTTCAAACTTGGTTTGTTTTCCACGATACTTGGCACACAGCACTATTTGATATATATTATTGTGTTAAAGTGGTTTTAATTGAAAATCATAGTCGTATGCTAGAAATTACGTGTTAAGTTGCGATTTTAAGGGTTTTTAAGCGTTTTTGGAACTTTTGCGCATAAAGTTTCTCAAACTTGGTTTGTTTCGTACGAAACTTGGCACACAACACTATTTGGTATATATTATTGTGTTGAAGTGGTTAGAATTTATAATCACTGTCATAAGCTAGAAATCACATACTAAGTTGCGATTTTATAGGGTTTTAAGCATTTTTGGCACTTTCGCGCATAAAGTAGCTCGAACTTGGTTCATTTTGCACGAAACTTGGCACACAATACTTTTTGGTATATATTATTGTGTTGAAGTGGTTAGAATTGATAATCATAGTCATAAGCTAGAAATTACGTGCTATGTTGAGATTTTATGG
>NC_080062.1:17945889-17981303 GCF_026212465.1 Amaranthus tricolor | reverse complement strand
AAACTTCGTTTGCTTTTCACGAAACTTGGTACAAAACACTACTTGGTATATATTTTTGTGTGGAAGTGGCTAGAATTTAATGTATTTTATGTATTTTAAAGCGTTTTTGGCACATAATCACGTGTTGAGTTGCGATTTTATGTATTTTAAAGCGTTTTTTGAACTTTTGGGCATAAAGTAGCTCAAACTTAGTTTGCTTTGCACGAAACTTGGCACAGAACAATATTTGGTGTATATTATAGTTTTGAAGTTGTAAGAATAAAAAAATCATATTGATATACTAGAAATTATGTGTTAAGTTGCGCTTTTAAGGGTTTTTAAGCGTTTTTGGAACTTTTGCGCATAATGTAGCTTAAACTTTGTTTGGTTTGCACGAAACTTGGCACACAACACTATTTGGTATATATTTTTGTGTGTAAGTGGCTAGAATTTAAAATCATAGCCATATGCTAGAAATCACGAGTTTAGTTGCGATTTTATGTATTTTAAAGCGTTTTTGGCACTATTGTGCCTAAAGTAGCTCATACTTGATTTTTTTTGAATGAAACTTGGCACACAACACTATTTGGTATATATTTTTGTGTGGAAGTGGTTAGAATTTAAAATCATAGGCATATGCTAGAAATCACGTGTTGAGTTGCGATTTGATGCGATTATAAGCTTTTTTGGCACTTTTAAGTATAAAGTAGCTGATACTTGGTTTGTTTTGCACGAAAATTGGAACACAACACTATTTGGTATATATTATTGTGTTGAAGTGGTTAGAATTTAAAATCATAGTCATATGCTGGAAATTACTTGTTAATTTTCGATTTTAAGGGTTTTTAAGGGTTTTTAGTACTTTTGCGTATAAAGTAGCTCAAACCTGGTTTGTTTTGCACGAAACTTGAACCACAACACTATTTGGTATATATTATTATGTTGAAGTGGTTAGAATATATAATCATATTCGTATGCTAAAAATTACGTGTTAAGTTGCAATTTAAAGGGTTTTTAAGCGTTTTTGGCACTTTTGGGCATAAAGTAGCTCAAACTTGGTTTGCTTTGCACGAAACTTGGCACAAAACACTATTCGGTATATATTTTTGTGTGGAAGTGGCTAGAATTTAAAATCATAGCCATATGCTAGAAATCACGTGTTGAGTTGCGATTTTATGTATTTTAAACCGTTTTTGGAACTTTTGGGCATAAAGTAGCTCAAACTTAGTTTGCTTTGCACGAAACTTGGCACAGAACAATATTTGGTGTATATTATTGTGTTGAAGTTGTTAGATTAAAAAATCATAGTGATATGCCAGAAATTACGCGTTAAGTTGCGATTTTAAGAGTTTTTAAGCGTTTTTTTGGCACTTTTGCGCATAAAGTAACTCAAACTTAGTTTCTTTTGCATGAAACTTGGCACACAACACTATTGGGTATATAATATTGTGTGGAAGTGGTTAGAGTTTAAATCATAGTCATATGCTAGAAATCATGCGTTAAGTTGCGATTTCATGTGTTTTTAAGTGTTTTTGGCACTTTTGGGCATAAAGTAGCTCAAACTTGGTTTGCTTTGCACGAAACTTGGCACACTACACTATTTGGTATTTATTATTGTGTTGAAGTTTTTAGAATTAAAAATTATAGTGATATGCTCAAAATTACGTATTAAGTTGCGATTTTAAAGGTTTATAGCGTTTTTGGCACTTTTGGGCATAAAGTAGCTCAAACTTGGTTTGCTTTGCACGAAACTTGGCACAAAACACTATTTGGTATATATTTTTGTGTGGAAGTCGCTAGAATTTAAAATCATAGCCATATGCTAGAAATCACTTGTTGAGTTGTGATGTTTATGTATTTTAAAGCGTTTTTTGGAACTTTTGAGCATAAAGTAGCTCAAACTTAGTTTGCTTTGCACGAAACTTGGCACAGAACAATATTTGTTGTATATTATTGTCTTGAAGTTGTTAGAATAAAAAATCATATTGATATGCTAGAAATTATGTGTTAAGTTGCGCTTTTAAGGGTTTTTAAGCGTTTTTGGAACTTTTGCGCATAATGTAGCTTAAACTTTGTTTGGTTTGCACGAAACTTGGCACATAACACTATTTGGTATATATTTTGTGTGGAAGTGGCTAGAATTTAAATCATAGCCATATGCTAGAAATCACGTGTTTAGTTGCGATTTTATGTATTTTAAAGTGTTTTTGGCACTTTTGCGCATAAAGTAGCTCAAACTTGATTTTTTTTTGAATGAAACTTGGCACACAACACTATTTGGTATATATTTTTGTATGGAAGTGGTTAAAATTTAAAATCATAGCCATATGCTAGAAATCACGTGTTGAGTTGCGATTTTATGCGATTATAAGCTTTTTTTGCACTTTTAAGTATAAAGTAGCTTATACTTGGTTTGTTTTCCACGAAAATTGGAACACAACACTATTTGGTATATATTATTGTGTTGAAGTGGTTAGAATTTAAAATCATAGTCATATGCTGGAAATTACTTGTTAATTTTCGATTTTAAGGGTTTTCAAGGGTTTTTAGTACTTTTGCGCATAAAGTAGCTCAAACATGGTTTGTTTTGCACGAAACTTGGCACACAATGGTATATATTATTTTGTTGAAGTGGTTAGAATATATAATCATATTCATATGATAAAAATTGCGTGTTAAGTTGCAATTTAAAGGGGTTTTTAAGCGTTTTTGTGGCACTTTTGCGCATAGAGTTGCTCAAACTTGGTTTATTTTTCACGAAACTTGGCACACAACACTATTTGGAATATATTTATGTGTTGAAGTTGTTAGAATTTAAAATCATAGTCATTTACCGGAACTTACGTGTTAAGTTGTGATTTTATGCGTTTTGAAGCGGTTTTCGCACTTTTGTGCACAAAGTAGCTCAAACTTGGTTTGTTTTGCACGAAACATGGCACAGAATACTATTTGGTATATATTATTGTGTTGAAGTTGTTAGATTAAAAAATCATAGTGATATGCAGGAAATTACGCGTTAAGTTACGATTTTAAGAGTTTTTAAGCGTTTTTGGCACTTTTGCGCATAAAGTAACTCAAACTTGGTTTCTTTTGCTTGAAACTTGGCACACAACACTATTGGGTATTTAATATTGTGTGGAAGTGGTTAGAGTTTAAATCATAGTCATATGCTAGAAATCACGCGTTAAGTTGCGATTTTATGTGTTTTTAAGCGTTTTTGGCACTTTGGGCATAAAATAGCTCAAACTTGGTTTGCTTTGCACGAAACTTGGCACACTACACTATTTGTTATTTATTATTGTGTTGAAGTTTTTAGAATTAAAAATCATAGTGATATGCTCAAAATTACGTGTTAAGTATCGATTTTAAAGGTTTATAGCGTTTTTGGCACTTTTGGGCATAAAGTAGCTCAAACTTGGTTTGCTTTGCACGAAACTTGGCACAAAACACTATTTGGTATATATTTTTGTGTGGAAGTGGCTAGAATTTAAAATCATAGCCATATGCTAGAAATCACGTGTTGAGTTGCGATTTTATGTATTTTAAACCGTTTTTGGAACTTTTGGGCATAAAGTAACTCAAACTTAGTTTGCTTTGCACGAAACTTGGCACAGAACAATATTTGGTGTATATTATTGTTTTGAAGTTGTTAGAATAAAAAATCATATTGATATGCTAGAAATTATGTGTTAAGTTGCGTTTTAAAGAGTTTTTAAGCGTTTTTGGAACTTTTGCGCATAATGTACCATAAACTTTGTTTGGTTTGCACGAAACTTGGCACACAACACTATTTGGTATATATTTTTGTGTGGAAGCGGCTAGAATTTAAAATCATAGCCATATGCTAGAAATCACGTGTTTAGTTGCGATTTTATGTATTTTACAGCGTTTTTGACACTTTTGCGCATAAAGTAACTCAAACTTGGTTTGTTTTGCACGAAACTTGGCACACAACACATTTGGTAAATACTATTGTGTTGATTTGCTTAGAATTGAAAATCCTAGTTATATGCTAGAAATTACGTGTTAAGTTGCGATTTTATGGGATTTTAAGCGTTTTTTGCACTTTTGCGCATGAAGTAGCTCAAACTTTATTTGTTTTACACGAAACTTGGCACACAACACTATTTGGTATATATTATTGTGTTGAAGTGGTTAGAATTGAAAATCATAGTCATATGCTAGAAATTACTTGTTAAGTTGCGTTTTTAAGGGTTTTTAAGCGTTTTGGCACTTTTGGGCATTAAGTAGCTCAAACTTGGTTTGTTTTCCACGAAGCTTGGCACACAACACTATTTGGTATATATTATTGTGTTGAAGTGGTTATAATTAAAAATCATAGTCATCTGTTAGAAATTACTTGTTAATTTGCGATTTTAAGCGTTTTTTTAAGAATTTTTGGCACTTTTGCGCATAAAGTAGCTCAATCTTGGTTTGTTTTGCACGAAACTTGGCACACAACACATTTGGTAAATACTATTGTGTTGATTTGCTTAGAATTGAAAATCCTAGTTATATGCTAGAAATTACGTGTTAAGTTGCGATTTTATGGGATTTTAAGCGTTTTTTGCACTTTTGCGCATGAAGTAGCTCAAACTTTATTTGTTTTACACGAAACTTGGCACACAACACTATTTGGTATATATTATTGTGTTGAAGTGGTTAGAATTGAAAATCATAGTCATATGCTAGAAATTACTTGTTAAGTTGCGTTTTTAAGGGTTTTTTAGCGTTTTGGCACTTTTGGGCATTAAGTAGCTCAAACTTGGTTTGTTTTCCACGAAGCTTGGCACACAACACTATTTGGTATATATTATTGTGTTGAAGTGGTTATAATTAAAAATCATAGTCATCTGTTAGAAATTACTTGTTAATTTGCGATTTTAAGCGTTTTTAAGAATTTTTGGCACTTTTGCGCATAAAGTAGCTCAATCTTGGTTTGTTTTGCACGAAACTTGGCACACAACACATTTGGTATATACTATTGTGGTTAAGTGCATAGAATTGAAAATCATAGTCATATGCTAGAAATTACGTTTTAAGTTACGATTTTATCGGTTTTTGAACGTTTTTGGCACTTTTGCGCATAAAGTTGAGCAAACTTTGTTTGTTTTATACGAAACATGGCACACAACACTATTTGGTATATATTATTGTGTTCAAGTGGTTTGAAATGAAAATCATAGTCGTATGCTAGAAATTACATTTTAAGTAGCGATTTTATGGGTTTTTAAGCGTTTTTGGCTCTATTGCTCATAAAGTAGCTCAAACTTGATTTGTATTGCACGAAACTTGGCACACAACACTATTAGGTATTTATTATTGGGTTGAAGTGTTTAGAATTCAAAATCGTAGTCATATGCTAGAAATTACGTGTTAAATTGCATTTTTTTGCATTTTTAAGCGTTTTTGGAACTTTTGCGCATAAAGTAGCTTAAACTTGGTTTGTTTTGCACGAAACTTGGCACACAACACTATTAGTTATGTATTACTGTTTTGAAGTGGTTATAATTTAAAATCATAGTCATATGCTAGAAGTTACGTGTTAAGTTGCGATTTTAAGGGTTTTTAAGCGTTTTTGGCACATTTGCGCATAGAGTAGCTCAAACTTGGTTTGTTTTGCACGACACTTGGCATAGAACACTATTTGGTATATATTATTGTGTTGAATTTGTTAGAATTAAAAATCATAGTCATATGCTAGAAATTACGTGTTAGGTTGCGATTTTAAGGATTTTTAAGCGTTTTTGGCACTTTTGCGCAGAAGGTAGCTCAAACTTGGTTTGTTTTTTATGAAACTTGGCACACAACAATATTTGGTATATATTTTTGTGTGTAAGTGGTTAGAATTTAAAATCATAGTCATATGCTAGAAAACACGTGTTAAGTTGCGATTTTAAGCGTTTTTAAGAATTTATGTCACTTTTGCGCATAAAGTAACTCCAACTTGGTTTGTTTTGCACGAAACTTGGCACACAAGACATTTGGTATATACTATTGTGTTCAAGTACTTAGAATTGAAAATCCTAATCATATGTTAGAAATTATGTGTTAAGTTGCGAATTTATGGGTTTTTAAGCGTTTTTGGTACTTTTGCGCATAATGTTGCTCAAACGTTTTTTGTCTTGCACGAAACTTGGCACACAACACTATTTGGTATATATTGTTGTATTGCAGTGGTTTGAATTGAAAATCGTAGTCGTATGCTAGAAATTACGTGTTAAGTTGCGATTTTAAGGGTTTTTAAGCGTTTTTGGCACTTTTGCGCATAAAGTAGCTCAAAATTGGTTTGTATTGCACGAAACTTGGCACACAACACTATTTGGCATTTATTATTGGGTTGAAGTGGTTAGAATTCAAATTCATAGTCATATGCTAGAAATTATTTGTTAAGTTGCGATTTTATGTATTTTTAAGCGTTTTTGGAACTATTGCGCATAAAGTAGCTTAAACTTGGTTTGTTTTGCACGAAACTTGGCACACAACACTATTATTTTTATATTAATGTTTTGAAGTGGTTATAATCTAAAATCATAGTCATATGTTAGAAATTACGTGTTAAGTTGCGATTTTTAGGGTTTTTAAGCGTTTTTGGCGCTTTTGCAAATAGAGTAGGCTCAAACTTGGTTTTTTTTTTTGCACGAAACTTCGCACAGAACACTATTTGGTATATATTATTGTGTTGAAGTTGTTAGAATTAAAAATCATAGTCTTATGCTAGAAATTACGTGTTAAGTTGCGATTTTAAGGGTTTTTAAGCGTTTTTTGGTACTTTTGCGCATAAAGTAGCTCAAACTTGGTTTGTTTTGCACGAAAATTGGCACACCACACTATTTGGTATATATTATTGTTTTGAAGTGGTTGTTATAATTGAAAATCATAGTCATATGCTTTAAATTAGGTGCTAAATTGAGATTTTATGGGTTTTTAAGCATTTTTTACACTTTCAGCATTAAAGTAGCTCAAACTTGGTTTGTTTTTCATCGAAACTTGGCACACAACACCATTTGAAATATATTTTTGTGTTGAAGTTGTTACAATTTAAAATCATAGTCATATGCTAGAAATTACGTGTTAAGGTGCGATTTTACACGTTTTTAAGCGGTTTTCGCAGTTTTGCGCATTAAGTAGCTCAAACTTGGTTTGTTTTGTACGAAATATGGTACAGAAAACTATTTGGTATATATTAATGTGTTGAACGTTTTAACTGAAAATAATAGTCATATGCTAGAAGTTACGTGTTAAGTTGCGATTTTAAGGGTTTTTAAGCGTTTTTGGCACTTTTTCGCATATAGTAGCTCAAACTTGGTTTGTTTTGCATGAAACTTGGCACGCAACACTATTTGGTATATATTTTTGTGTGGAAGTGGTTAGAATTTAAAATCATAGTCATATGCTAGAAAACACATGTTAAGTTGTGATTTTATGCGTTTTTAAGCGTTTTTGGCACTTTTGGGCTTAAAGTAGCTCAAACTTGCTTTGTTTTGCACGAAACTTGGCACACAACACTATTTGGAATATATTATTGTGTGGAAGTTGTTATAATTGAAAATCATAGTTATATGCTAGAAATTACTTGTTAAGTTGCGACTTTAAGGGTTTTTAAGCGTTTTGGTACTTTTGCGCATAAAGTAGCTCAAACTTGGTTTGTTTTGCATGAAACTTGGCACACAACACATATTTGTATATATTTTTGTGTGGAAGTTTTTAGAATTTAAAATCATAGTCATATGCTAGAAAACATGTGGTTAAGTTTCGATTTTATGCGTTTTTTAAGCATTTTTGGCACTTTTTGGCAATAAGTAGCTCAAACTTAGTTTGTTTTGCACGAAGCTTGGCACACAACACTATTTGGTATATATTATTGTGTTGAAGTGGTTATAATTAAAAATCATAGTCATATGTTAGAAATTACTTGTTAAGTTGCGATTTTAAGCATTTTTTAAGAATTTTTGGCACTTTTGCGCATAAAGTAGCTAAAACTTGGTTTGTTTTGCACGAAACTTGGCACACATTACATTTGTTATATACTAATGTGGTTAAGTGCATAGATTTTAAAATCATAGTCATATGCTAGAAATTACGTGTTAACTTACGATTTTATGGGTATTTAAGCGTTTTTGGCACTTTAGCGCATAAAGTTGCTCAAACTTTGTTTGTTTTGCAAGAAACTTGGCACACAACACTATTTGGTATATATTATTGTGTTGAAGTGGTTTGAATTGAAAATCATAGTCGTATGCTAGAAATTACGTGTTAAGTTGCGATTTTAAGGGTTTTTAAGCGTTTTTGGCTCTTTTGCTCATAAAGTAACTCAAACTTGATTTGTATTGCACGAAACTTGGCACACAACACTATTAGGTATTTATTATTGGGTTAAAGTGTTTAGAATTCTAAATCACAGTCATATGCTAGAATTTACGTGTTAAGTTGCAATTTTATGCATTTTTAAGCGTTTTTGGAACTTTTGCGCATAAAGTAGCTTATACTTGGTTTGTTTTGCACGAAACTTGGCACACAACACGATTTGGTATATATTATTGTGTGGAAGTGGTTAACATTGAAAATCATAGTCATATGCTATAAATTACGTGTTAATTTATGTGCGATTTTATTCGTTTTTAAGCTTTTTGGGCACTTTTAAGCATAAAGCATTTCATACTTGGTTTGTTTTGCACGAAACTTGGCACAAAACACTATTAGGTATATATTACTGTGTTGAAGTGGTTAGAATGTAAAATCATAGTCATATGCTAGAAATTACTTGTTAAGTTGCGATTTTAAGGGTTTTTAAGCGTTTTTCGCAGTTTTGCGCATTAAGTAGCTCACACTTGGTTTGTTTTGTACGAAACATGGTACAGAACACTATTTTGTATATATTAATGTGTTGAAGGTTTTAACTGAAAATCATAGTCATATGCTAGTAGTTACGTGTTAAGTTGCGATTTTAAGGGTTTTTAAGCGTTTTTGGCACTTTTGTGCATATAGTAACTCAAACTTGGTTTGTTTTCCATGAAACTTGGCACGCAACACTATTTGGTATATATTTTTGTGTTGAAGTGGTTAGAATTTAAAATCATAGTCATATGCTAGAAAACACATGTTAAGTTACGATTTTATGCGTTTTTAAGCGTTTTTAGCACTTTTGGTCTTAAAGTAGCTCAAACTTGCTTTGTTTTGCACGAAACTTGGCACACATTACTATTTGGAATATATTATTGTGTTGAAGTTGTTATAATTGAAAATCATAGTCATATGCTAGAAATTACTAGTTAAGTTGCGATTTTAAGGGTTTTTAAGCGTTTTGGTACTTTTGCGCATAAAGTAGCTCAAACTTGGTTTGTTTTGCATGAAACTTGGCACACAACGCTATTTGGTATATATTTTTGTGTGGATGTGTTTAAAATTTAAAATCATAGTCATATGCTAGAGAACACGTGTTAAAATTTGATTTTATGCGTTTTTAAGCATTTTTGGCAATTTTGGGCATTAAGTAGCTTAAACTTAGTTTGTTTTGCACGAGGCTTGGCACACAATACTATTTGGTATATATTATTGTGTTGAAGTGGTTATAATTAAATATCATAGTCATATGTTAGAAATTACTTGTTAAGTTGCGATTTTAAGCGTTTTTAAGAATTTTTAGCACTTTTGCGCATAAAGTAGCTCAAACTTGGTTTGTTTTGCACGAAACTTGGCACACAACACATTTGGTATATACTATTGTGGTTAAGTGTAGAATTGAAAATCATAGTCATATGCTAGAAATTACGTGTTAAGTTACGATTTTATGGGTATTTAAGCGGTTTTGGCACTTTTGCGCATAAAGTTGCTCAAACTTTGTTTGTTTTGCACATAACTTGGCACACAACACTATTTGGCATTTATTAATGGGTTGAAGTGGTTAGAATTCAAATTCATAGTCATATGCTAGAAGTTATTTGTTAAGTTGCGATTTTATGTATTTTTAAGCGTTTTTGGAACTATTGCGCATAAAGTAGCTTAAACTTGGTTTGTTTTGCACGAAACTTGGCACACAATACTATTAGTTATATATTAATGTTTAAAAGTGGTTATAATCTAAAATCATAGTCATATGTTAGAAATTACGTGTTAAGTTGCGATTTTAAGGGTTTTTAAGCGTTTTTGGCGCTTTTGCAAATACAGTAGCTCAAACTTGGTTTTTTTTTGCACGAAACTTCGCACAGAACATTATTTGGTATATATTATTGTGTTGAAGTTGTTAGAATTAAAAATCAGTCTTATGCTAGAAACTACGTGTTAATTTGCGATTTTAAGGGTTTTTAAGCGTTTTTGGTACTTTTGCGCATAAAGTAGCTCAAACTTGGTTTGTTTTGCACGAAACTTGGCACACCACACTATTTGGTATATATTATTGTTTGGAAGTGGTTATAATTGAAAATCATAGTCATATGCTTTAAATTAGGTGCTAAGTTGCGATTTTATGGGGTTTTTAAGCATTTTTTACGCTTTCAGCATTAAAGTAGCTCAAACTTGGTTTGTTTTTCACGAAACTTGGCACCCAACACTATTTGAAATATATTATTGTGTTGAAGTGGTTACAATTTAAAATCATAGTCATATGCTAGTAATTACGTGTTAAGGTGCGATTTTACACGTTTTTAAGCGGTTTTCGCAGTTTTGCGCATTAAGTAGCTCAAACTTGGTTTGTTTTTCACGAAACTTGGCACACAACACTATTTGAAATATATTTTTGTGTTGAAGTGATTACAATTTAAAATCATAGTCATATGCTAGAAATTACGTGTTAAGGTGCGATTTTACACGTTTTTAAGCGGTTTTCGCAGTTTTGCGCATTAAGTAGCTCAAACTTCGTTTGTTTTGTACGAAACAAGGTACAGAACACTATTTGGTATATATTAATGTGTTGAAGGTTTTAACTGAAAATAATAGTCATATGCTAGAAGTTACGTGTTAAGTTGCGATTTTAAGGGTTTTTAAGCGTTTTTTGCACTTTTGCGCATATAGTAGCTCAAACTTGGTTTGTTTTGCATTAAACTTGGCACGCAACACTATTTGGTATATATTTTTGTGTGGAAGTGGTTAGAATTCAAAACCATAGTCATATGCTAGAAAACACATGTTAAGTTGCGATTTTATGCGTTTTTAAGCGTTTTTGGCACTTTTGGAAACTTGCTTTGTTTTGCACGAAACTTGGCACACAACACTATTTGGAATATATTATTGTGTTGAAGTTGTTATAATTGAAAATCATAGTCATATGCTACAAATTACTTGTTAAGTTGCGATTTTAAGGGTTTTTAAGCGTTTTGGTACTTTTGCGCATAAAGTAGCTCAAACTTGGTTTGTTTTGCATGAAACTTGGCACACAACACTATTTGGTATATATTTTTGTGTGGAAGTGTTTAGAATTTAAAATCATAGTAATATGCTAGAAAAAACGTGTTAAGTTGCGATTTTATGCGTTTTTAAGCATTTTTGGCACTTTTGGGCATTAAGTAGCTCAAACTTAGTTTGTTTTGCACGAAGCTTGGCACACAACACTATTTGGTATATATTATTGTGTTGAAGTGGCTATAATTAAAAATCATAGTCATATGTTAGAAATTACTTGTTAAGTTGCGATTTTAAGCGTTTTTAAAAATTTTTGGCACTTTTGCGCATAAAGTAGTTCAAAATTGGTTTGTTTTGCACAAAACTTGGCACACAACACATTTGGTATATAATATTGTGGTTAAGTGCATAGAATTGAAAATCATATTCACATGTTAGAAATTACGTGTTAAGTTACGATTTTACGGGTATTTAAGCGTTTTTGGCACTTTTGCGCATAAAGTTGCTCAAACTTTGTTTGTTTTGCAAGAAACATGGCACACAACACTATTTGGTATATATTACTGTGTTGAAGTGGTTTGAATTGAAAATCATAGTCGTATGCTAGAAATTACGTGTTATGTTGCGATTTTAAGGGTTTTTAAGCGTTTTTGGCTCTTTTGCTCATAAAGTAACTCAAATTGATTTGTATTGCACGAAACTTGGAACACAACACTATTAGGTATGCTAGAAATTACGTGTTAAGTTGCAATTTTATGCATTTTTAAGCGTTTTTGGAACTTTTGCGCATAAAGTAGCTTATACTTGGTTTGTTTTGCATGAAACTTGGCACACAACACTATTTGGTATTTATGATTGTGTGGAAGTGGTTAACATTGAAAATCATAGTCATATGCTATAAATTACGTGTTAATTTATGTGCGATATTATTCGTTTTTAAGCTTTTTGGGCACTTTTAAGCAAAAAGCATTTCATACTTGGTTTGTTTTGCACGAAACTTGGCACAAAACACTATTAGGTATATATTACTGTTTTGAAGTGGTTAGAATGTCAAATCATAGTCATATGCTAGAAATTACTTGTTAAGTTGCGATTTTAAGGGTTTTGAAGCGTTTTTCGCAGTTTTGCGCATTAAGTAGCTCACACTTGGTTTGTTTTGTACGAAACATGGTACAGAACACTATTTTGTATATATTAATGTGTTGAAGGTTTTAACTGAAAATCATAGTCATATGCTAGTAGTTACGTGTTAAGTTGCGATTTTAAGGGTTTTTAAGCGTTTTTGGCACTTTTGCGCATATAGTAACTCAAACTTGGTTTGTTTTCCATGAAACTTGGCACGCAACACTATTTGGTATATATTTTTGTGTTGAAGTGGTTAGAATTTAAAATCATAGTCATATGCTAGAAAACACATGTTAAGTTACGATTTTATGCGTTTTTAAGCGTTTTTAGCACTTTTGGTCTTAAAGTAGCTCAAACTTGCTTTGTTTTGCACGAAACTTGGCACACATTACTATTTGGAATATATTATTGTGTTGAAGTTGTTATAATTGAAAATCATAGTCATATGCTAGAAATTACTAGTTAAGTTGCGATTTTAAGGGTTTTTAAGCGTTTTTGTACTTTTGCGCATAAAGTAGCTCAAACTTGGTTTGTTTTGCATGAAACTTGGCACACAACGCTATTTGGTATATATTTTTGTGTGGATGTGTTTAGAATTTAAAATCATAGTCATATGCTAGAGAACACGTGTTAAAATTTGATTTTATGCGTTTTTAAGCATTTTTGGCAATTTTGGGCATTAAGTAGCTTAAACTTAGTTTGTTTTGCACGAGGCTTGGCACACAATACTATTTGGTATATATTATTGTGTTGAAGTGGTTATAATTAAATATCATAGTCATATGTTAGAAATTACTTGTTAAGTTGCGATTTTAAGCGTTTTTAAGAATTTTTAGCACTTTTGCGCATAAAGTAGCTCAAACTTGGTTTGTTTTGCACGAAACTTGGCACACAACACATTTGGTATATACTATTGTGGTTAAGTGTAGAATTGAAAATCATAGTCATATGCTAGAAATTACGTGTTAAGTTACGATTTTATGGGTATTTAAGCGGTTTTGGCACTTTTGCGCATAAAGTTGCTCAAACTTTGTTTGTTTTGCACATAACTTGGCACACAACACTATTTGGAATTTATTAATGGGTTGAAGTGGTTAGAATTCAAATTCATAGTCATATGCTAGAAGTTATTTGTTAAGTTGCGATTTTATGTATTTTTAAGCGTTTTTGGAACTATTGCGCATAAAGTAGCTTAAACTTGGTTTGTTTTGCACGAAACTTGGCACACAATACTATTAGTTATATATTAATGTTTAAAAGTGGTTATAATCTAAAATCATAGTCATATGTTAGAAATTACGTGTTAAGTTGCGATTTTAAGGGTTTTTAAGCGTTTTTGGCGCTTTTGCAAATACAGTAGCTCAAACTTGGTTTTTTTTTGCACGAAACTTCGCACAGAACATTATTTGGTATATATTATTGTGTTGAAGTTGTTAGAATTAAAAATCAGTCTTATGCTAGAAACTACGTGTTAATTTGCGATTTTAAGGGTTTTTAAGCGTTTTTGGTACTTTTGCGCATAAAGTAGCTCAAACTTGGTTTGTTTTGCACGAAACTTGGCACACCACACTATTTGGTATATATTATTGTTTGGAAGTGGTTATAATTGAAAATCATAGTCATATGCTTTAAATTAGGTGCTAAGTTGCGATTTTATGGGGTTTTTAAGCATTTTTTACGCTTTCAGCATTAAAGTAGCTCAAACTTGGTTTGTTTTTCACGAAACTTGGCACCCAACACTATTTGAAATATATTTTTGTGTTGAAGTGGTTACAATTTAAAATCATAGTCATATGCTAGTAATTACGTGTTAAGGTGCGATTTTACACGTTTTTAAGCGGTTTTCGCAGTTTTGCGCATTAAGTAGCTCAAACTTGGTTTGTTTTTCACGAAACTTGGCACACAACACTATTTGAAATATATTTTTGTGTTGAAGTGATTACAATTTAAAATCATAGTCATATGCTAGAAATTACGTGTTAAGGTGCGATTTTACACGTTTTTAAGCGGTTTTCGCAGTTTTGCGCATTAAGTAGCTCAAACTTCGTTTGTTTTGTACGAAACAAGGTACAGAACACTATTTGGTATATATTAATGTGTTGAAGGTTTTAACTGAAAATAATAGTCATATGCTAGAAGTTACGTGTTAAGTTGCGATTTTAAGGGTTTTTAAGCGTTTTTTGCACTTTTGCGCATATAGTAGCTCAAACTTGGTTTGTTTTGCATTAAACTTGGCACGCAACACTATTTGGTATATATTTTTGTGTGGAAGTGGTTAGAATTCAAAATCATAGTCATATGCTAGAAAACACATGTTAAGTTGCGATTTTATGCGTTTTTAAGCGTTTTTGGCACTTTTGGAAACTTGCTTTGTTTTGCACGAAACTTGGCACACAACACTATTTGGAATATATTATTGTGTTGAAGTTGTTATAATTGAAAATCATAGTCATATGCTACAAATTACTTGTTAAGTTGCGATTTTAAGGGTTTTTAAGCGTTTTGGTACTTTTGCGCATAAAGTAGCTCAAACTTGGTTTGTTTTGCATGAAACTTGGCACACAACACTATTTGGTATATATTTTTGTGTGGAAGTGTTTAGAATTTAAAATCATAGTAATATGCTAGAAAAAACGTGTTAAGTTGCGATTTTATGCGTTTTTAAGCATTTTTGGCACTTTTGGGCATTAAGTAGCTCAAACTTAGTTTGTTTTGCACGAAGCTTGGCACACAACACTATTTGGTATATATTATTGTGTTGAAGTGGCTATAATTAAAAATCATAGTCATATGTTAGAAATTACTTGTTAAGTTGCGATTTTAAGCGTTTTTAAAAATTTTTGGCACTTTTGCGCATAAAGTAGTTCAAAATTGGTTTGTTTTGCACAAAACTTGGCACACAACACATTTGGTATATACTATTGTGGTTAAGTGCATAGAATTGAAAATCATATTCATATGTTAGAAATTACGTGTTAAGTTACGATTTTACGGGTATTTAAGCGTTTTTGGCACTTTTGCGCATAAAGTTGCTCAAACTTTGTTTGTTTTGCAAGAAACATGGCACACAACACTATTTGGTATATATTACTGTGTTGAAGTGGTTTGAATTGAAAATCATAGTCGTATGCTAGAAATTACGTGTTATGTTGCGATTTTAAGGGTTTTTAAGCGTTTTTGGCTCTTTTGCTCATAAAGTAACTCAAATTGATTTGTATTGCACGAAACTTGGAACACAACACTATTAGGTATGCTAGAAATTACGTGTTAAGTTGCAATTTTATGCATTTTTAAGCGTTTTTGGAACTTTTGCGCATAAAGTAGCTTATACTTGGTTTGTTTTGCATGAAACTTGGCACACAACACTATTTGGTATTTATGATTGTGTGGAAGTGGTTAACATTGAAAATCATAGTCATATGCTATAAATTACGTGTTAATTTATGTGCGATATTATTCGTTTTTAAGCTTTTTGGGCACTTTTAAGCAAAAAGCATTTCATACTTGGTTTGTTTTGCACGAAACTTGGCACAAAACACTATTAGGTATATATTACTGTTTTGAAGTGGTTAGAATGTAAAATCATAGTCATATGCTAGAAATTACTTGTTAAGTTGCGATTTTAAGGGTTTTTAAGCGTTTTTCGCAGTTTTGCGCATTAAGTAGCTCACACTTGGTTTGTTTTGTACGAAACATGGTACATAACACTATTTGGTATATATTAATGTGTTGAAGGTTTTAACTGAAAATCATAGTCATATGCTAGAAGTTACGTGTTAAGTTGCGATTTTAAGGGTTTTTAAGCGTTTTTGGCACTTTTGCGCATATAGTAACTCAAACTTCGTTTGTTTTGCATGAAACTAGGCACGAAACACTATTTGGTATATTTTTTGTGTGGAAGTGGTTAGAATTTAAAATCATAGTCATATGCTAGAAAACACATGTTAAGTTGCGATTTTATGCGTTTTTAATCGTTTTTAGCACTTTTGGGCTTAAATTAGCTCAAACTTGCTTTGTTTTGCACGAAACTTGGCACACAACACTATTTGGAATATATTATTGTGTTGAAGTTGTTATAATTGAAAATCATAGTCATATGCTAGAAATTACTTGTTAAGTTGCGATTTTAAGCGTTTTTAAGAATTTTTGGCACTTTTGCGCATAAAGTAGCTCAAACTTAGTTTGTTTTGCACGAAACTTGGCACACAACACATTTGGTATATACTATTGTGGTTAAGTGCATAGAATTGAAAATCATAGTCATATGCTAGTAATTACGTGTAAAGTTACGATTTTATGGGTATTTTAAGCGTTTTTGGCACTTTTGCGCATAAAGTAGCTCAAACTTAGTTTGTTTTGCACGAAACTTGGCACACAACACATTTGGTATATACTATTGTGGTTAAGTGCATAGAATTGAAAATCATAGTCATATGCTAGTAATTACATGTTAAGTTACGATTTTATGGGTATTTAAGCGTTTTTGGAACTTTTGCGCATAAAGTAGCTTAAACTTGGTTTGTTTTGCACGAAACTTGGCACAGAGAGCTATTTGGTATATATTATTGTGTTGAAGTTGTTAGAATTAAAAATCATAGTCATATGCTAGAAATTACGTGTTAAGTTGCGATTTCAAGGGTTTTTAAGCGTTTTTGGTACTTTTGCGCATAGAGTAGCTCAAACTTTGTTTGTTTTGCACGAAACTTGGCACACCACACTATTTCGTATATATTTTTATTTTGAAGTGGTTATAATTGAAAATCATCGTCATATGCTTTAAATTAGGCGCTAAGTTGCAATTTTATGGGTTTTTAAGCATTTTTTGCAACTTTCAGCATTAAAGTAGCTCAAACCTGGTTTGGTTTGCACGAAACTTGGCACACCACACTATTTGGTATATATTATTTTTTTGAAGTGGTTATAATTGAAAATCATCGTCATATGCTTTAAATTAGGCGCTAAGTTGCGATTTTATGGGATTTTAAGCATTTTTTGCACTTTCAGCATTAAAATAGCTCAAACCTGGTTTGTTTTGCACGAAACTTGGCACACAACACTATTTGAAATATATTTTTGGGTTGAAGTGGTTACAATTTAAATCATAGTCATATGCTAGAAATTACGTGTTGAGGTGCGATTTTATACGTTTTTAAGCAGTTTTCGCAGTTTTGCGCATTAAGTAGCTCAAACTTGGTTTGTTTTTTACGAAACATGGTACAGAACACTATTTGGTATATATTAATGTGTTGAAGGTTTTAACTGAAAATCATAGTCATATGCTAGAAGTTACGTGTTAAGTTGCGATTTTAAGGGTTTTTAAGCGTTTTTGGCACTTTTGCGCATATAGTAGCTCAAACTTGGTTTATTTTGCACGAAACTAGGCGCAGAACACTATTTGGTATATATTATTGTGCAGAAGTTGTTAGAATTAAAAATCATAGTCATATGCTAGAAATTACGTGTTAAGTTGCGATTTTAAGGGTTTTTAAGCGTTTTTGGTACTTTTGCGCATAAAGTAGCTCAAACTTGGTTTGTTTTTGTAATGCCCCGAATTTTTCTCTGTGGCATAATTTCCATTTTATTCCTCTTTCTAGTTACTTTTCTTTAAGTTTAGTCTTTAATTTAAAATAATTTATTATGATATTATTTGTGATTTGTTATAACTATCTCTTTTATGCTTTATAATGTGATTTAAAATGTGCATGAGTTATTATTATTATTATTATTATTATTATTATTATTATTATTATTATTATTATTATTACTATTATTATTATTGTTGTCATGTTAATATATTATTTTCATTAAATTTATGTACTACTATTATATGTCCTAGGTTATTTATTTTTGGACCAACTTGTGGTAACAAGTTTTAAATTAGGATGACTAAATATATTTTTTTTTAGTACACTATTATCATGATAAGCTTTTAAAATTAGTGTTTAATTAGGTTAATTGATTCTAATTTATGCTTAATTAATTGGTACATTCTAGAATGGAATGAATGCATGAACATCCTTCAAATCTTTTCATTTTCTTTTCTTCAAGTTGATTGAACTTCCTAATGCTCATAAATTCTCAACCATTATGAAGAGTCTTTTGGGATGGTTTTTCCCCTCCTATAAATACTAGCCTATTGTTATGGAAATTTTCATTCATTCATAAACTAACTCATAAACTTTCTTTCTCTCATTCTTTTCTCTCAAAAAAAAAAAAACATAACAAAATACTTGCTTTATTTTCCTTCAAGTGCCAAAATATTATCATATTTTTGGGCTACTTTTGAAGACTTATTTTGAATTATTCAAGCTCACTTCAAGGAATTTATTTTGCAAATTATTTGGGAGGTTTTCTTGGAGTTTCTTTAATCTTCTAAAGATTATTACTTTCCTCCATTATCCAGGTAACTAGATTTTTCTTCACTTAGTTTCTTAATTAAACATAGAAGTCTTGTTTAGAATTAATTAAAATTTAAATTGATTAATTCGGTTTTATATAGTAAATTTTGCTTTAATTATTTTCGTGCATATATTATTGTTATTTTAATCTTCTATGATGTGTTATAACATAGATTAAATTAGGATTGGTTAAAATTTATTTTCGTGATTTGAATAATTTTATTTTAAATTATTATGAAAATCTGGAAAATCTACACTTCTTATTAATAGTAATTTGGCTGTAATTTATTGATTTTAATTTATTTCCACATTATTTTAACACTAAAATATGTTACAATCAGTAGGTAATAGTGTAAATTAATTTTGATGAATTTGGGTTTAATTTTACAAAATTATTATTTAATAATGGCTTAAACTAGTTAATTTGAATTTTGTGAATTAATTAAGGTTAAGAGGAATTAAAATCTGATTTAATTTATTAATTTATTATTTTTGGTCATGTACCTAATTGCTTGGTTATGTGTTAATTTCATGTACTACTTATTTATTTAATTAGATAGTTTATGACCATTTGTTGTTAAAGTCATGTAAATAGAGAACTTGACTTTGGCATTGACTTTGACCATGACCATTGACTTTTATTGACTATTATAATGGTTATGTGATTTTATTTTGATGGTTTATAAAACTGTTTTGTTGCTTGTCGACAAGTTTATACTTAAGAATAAAATAACATTGTCTGTAGTATATTCTTGCCAAGAGTTGTAGTAAGATGTATTCTTGATTAAGTTCGAATTATCCTTATTCCAAACTCAGACATTACCACTTAAACTGTATGATTTTGATCTTGATTGGTTTTGAACTACTCCTTTGGAGTTTTGGTATTATGGAAACGGTCATTGTGGCCTTTGGGTTCTTAAGGGTAAATCCATAGTGGTTCCTTATGAACATTTGATTTGGTTTTGGAATTTGACTTTTGGGTTCTTAAGGGTAAATCCATAGTGGTTCCTTATGAACATTGGTTTTGTTGTTATTTGGAAATCGTTGGGTAAGTCCATAGTGGTTCCTTCGATTGGACAGCACATCTATAGTAGATTGGTTTTAGATTTAGTTGTCGTTCTCGTTATGCTGGATCTTCGGAAAACGAGAGAGATTGGCCATTCTTAGACAGGGTTATATCATTGTGGTTGACCCGAGGTTCGCCCTGACTTTATCTAGGCTTAGTGGGCCGCGAATTTGTTCACTGCGTCTGTTCCAAGTACGACTTGAAAATATTGTTAACTTGATTTTTTGTTAAATTGTTTTGGAAAAGTTATCCTTGGTTTTAATTGATTTGGTTACCCTACTTTGGTATTAATTGAATTGATCAACATTATTTGACTCTATTGGTTTGTATGGTTGGATCGTTGTTAATTGGTTTGAATTTTAATTAAGTTTCGCATTAGTTCTTTGTTTAAATTTGAACCTTTGTGTTAAGGACAGTCTAGTTACTGGCCACTAAGTGGTAATTTGCGGTTTAGTTGTTGCAGGTGATGATTGAATTCACTCGGAGCGACTGGGGAATAAGACTGAGAGATGTAGGGTTACCTAGAACATTAAGTTGAAGTTTAGATGTTTTATTTATTTTTGTTTATGGAAGTGTTTTACTCCCTGGATTATTATGTAATGACTTTTTGATTTACTTTATTCGAAGTTATAAATTTATTTTGAAAATTTTAGTGACCCAACTTAGTGTATTGTTTTCGCCAATACACCCTATATTAAGACGGGTCATTACAGTTGGTATCAGAGCTGAACGGTTCCGAGGCTTGCTTGAGTAAGTTACTTGGAATCTAAGCAATTGACTTGACCATAGAGTGAGGATTACTTGGGTAGTAAGAAATGGGAATTGCTTTTAGAAAAGCAAGGAAGTATGTAAGACTACATATAAATTTCTGTTTTTGTAGGATGCCTCCTAGAAGAAGAACCTCTGCTGAGAAGGAGTCTTCTCGCCAACGTCTGAGAGCTCTAGAGAATGCTATTATTGCCCTCGCAAATCGATCCACTGGTCCGGCTAACAACCAGTCTGTCTTTGATCGGTTTGATCGTCACCGTCCCCCAACCTATGAGGGTACTGCCGATCCTGTAGTTCTCGAAGGTTGGTTGCGTGAGATAGAATAACTCTTTGACGCGACCGGCTGCCCAGATGCTGAAAAGGTAGCTATTGGCTCGTATTACCTGAAGAAAGAGGCTGACAACTGGTGGGGTATGGTCAAAGCTGAATGTCTTGCTACCACTGGCTTTGGGTGGGAACAGTTCTCCACGAAGTTGAAGGAGAGATTCTATCCAGACGAGTTGAGGTGGCTGAAAAGAGAAGAGTTTCTCTCTCTGGAACAGGGTCCTATGTCGGTGCAAGCATATACTGACAAGTTCACAGAGTTGTCTCGTTTTGCTGCTATTTTGATCCCTTCTGAAGCTGAGAAAGTGAGGTTGTATGTGAGGAGGTTAGACGCCCGGATTAGGGTACCAGTGATGTGTTCAGGTCCTGCTACTTTCCAGAAGGCTTATGAAGTTGCCCTTAGTGCTTATGCTGCAGTTCAGGAAGAAGAAGCTGCTAGGCGTGCTCTCACAGCCAAGAGGCCCCCTCCCTCATTTCATACTGCAAACCCCTCCAAGAAGTCTAAGCTTATTCCTGCGAACAAGGGGAGTACTTCTGATTCTAGACCAAAGAAGTGTTTCAAGTGCCAGAAAGATTGGCACCCTGGCAAAAATTGTGATGGTTCTGCTGTCAAGTGTTTCTATTGCAATGGTGAGGGTCACCGTTCGTACTCTTGCCCTAAGAATTCTGATGCAGGCAAGACAATTACTGGTGGTAATGCCCCTCTCCGCAACAGGGTTTATAATATGACCGAAACCGAGGAAGAATCGGATGTTGATGTCATTGCCGGTACTATTCTCGTAAACTCTATTCCTGCTTATGTTTTATTTGATACTGGTGCTACTGCTTCTTTCATCTCTTCTTCCTTTATTAAAAAAGCCAAGTTGAACTCTTCTATGTCTGTTAAATCTGTGATCTCCCTTCCTAATGGGGAGAAAATTTCTTGTCATCGCGCTTTTCGAAGCGTTCCTGTTATCATTAACGAGGTAGAATTGACTGCAAATCTTAAAGAGTTCCCCATGGACGAATTCGATGTGATATTCGGCATGGATTGGTTGAAGGAATACCGAGCTGTATTCCATTGTAGGGATGAGAAGGTGGTGTTGAGAAACCATAAAGGGGAGAGAGTTTCTTATTCTAACACCAAAGCAAAGCCTGGTGTGAAGATCATCTCTGCTATAAAGATGATGAAAATACAAAGAAAAGGGAATGAAGTTTTCTTGTGCAAAGTGACTGAAGTCTCCGAAGGCGTTAAGCTTGAAGACATTCCCATTGTCAGAGACTATCCAGATGTATTTCCCGAAGAATTACCTGGAATCCCTCCCGAAAGAGATGTAGAATTTGGGATTGATTTGATTCCAGGTACCGCTCCTATTTCTAAACCCCCCTATAGAATGGCACCCTCAGAAATGCAAGAGTTAAAGACTCAGTTGCAAGAGCTTATCGATAAGGGTTTTATAAGGCCCAGTGCTTCTCCTTGGGGTGCTCCAGTTCTATTTGTGAAGAAGAAAGATGGTAGTATGCGGCTGTGTATTGACTACCGTGAACTGAACAAGGTAACTATCAAAAATAGATATCCCTTGCCAAGAATTGACGATCTTTTTGATCAATTAAAGGGCGCGGGTGTCTTTTCTAAAATTGACCTTAGGTCTGGTTACCATCAGATCCCTGTGAGGGAAGATGATATTCAAAAGACGGCTTTCCGGACTAGATATGGGCATTATGAATTTGTCGTCATGCCCTTCGGTCTTACGAATGCCCCTGCTGTGTTTATGGACCAGATGAATAGGTCCTTTCACGAGTTGTTGGATGAATGTGTAGTTGTCTTCATTGACGACATCTTGGTATTCTCGAAGGATGAAGAAGAGCATGTTAAACATCTAGAAATGGTGTTAAACATTCTCAGGAAGCAGAAATGGTTTGCCAAGTTCTCAAAATGTGAATTCTGGCTTAAGAAAGTGGCATTTCTAGGCCATGTTATTAGCAAGGAAGGTGTGAAGGTTGATCCAACGAAGATTAAAGCTATTATAGAATGGGCAAGTCCCTCTAGTGTAACTGAAGTTCGGAGTTTTCTAGGACTTGCAGGCTATTATCGAAGGTTTGTGCATAACTTCTCTATTATTGCTCAACCTTTGACAAAATTGATGAAGAAAGACTGCAAGTTTAGATGGTCCGAAGAGTGCGAAAAGGCTTTTCAGTTATTGAAAGAAAAGCTCACATCTGCTCCTGTCTTAGTCTTGCCGATAGAAGGAGAGGAGTATGAGGTGTTCAGTGATGCCTCGAAGAGTGGACTAGGGTGTGTGTTGATGCAACGGGGTAAGGTTATTGCCTATGCTTCAAGGAAATTAAAAGTTCATGAGAAGAATTACCCTACGCATGATCTTGAATTGGCTGCAGTGGTGTTTGCATTAAAGATTTGGCGACACTATTTATATGGTGTTTCGTGCAAGATTTACACTGATCATAAAAGCCTCAAGTATATTTTCACTCAGAAAGAATTGAATATGCGTCAGAGGCGCTGGCTCGAGCTTGTCAAGGATTATGAATTGACCTTGGAGTATAAGGAAGGAAAGGCTAATAGGGTTGCTGATGCCCTGAGTCGAAAGCCTGGACCCTTGCTGAATTTTATGAAGGTTCTCTCTAAGGACTTATGTGAGGAATTCCGCAAGATGGAAATTGAAGTGGTATCATTGGGTGGGGTTAAAGCTCGCTTAAGCGCTATGAGTTCTGAGCCTGCTCTTTATGCTGAGTTAAGAGAGAAGCAACAGAATGATCCTAAGCTTCGGAAGATTCGGGCTGCAAAGGCTCAAGGACGAGCTGGGAGTTTTGATATTGCAGAGGATGGGAGTATGAAGTTCAAAGGGCGATGGTGTGTGCCTAATGATCCGATTTTGAAGAACGAAATCATGAGTGAAGCTCATAACACTCCTTATTCAGTACATCCTGGAGGTTCGAAGATGTATAAGGACCTCAAGCTAAGCTTTTGGTGGCCTTGTATGAAAAAAGAGGTTGCTGAATTTGTTGCCAAGTGTTTGGTGTGTCAGAAGGTGAAGATTGAGCATCAAAGGCCAGGTGGTTTGTTACAACCCCTTCCTATTCCAGCATGGAAGTTTGACTCCGTTTCCATGGATTTTGTGATGGGGCTTCCTAATGCCGCTGGTGGCTTGAATGCAGTGTGGGTAATAATTGATCGCTTGACCAAGGTTGCCAGATTTATTCCTATGAAGAAGACTTGGTCAATGGAACAAATGGCGGAGGCTTATTCAAATGAAATCATAAGGTTGCATGGTGTACCTAGGGAAATTGTGTCCGATCGTGATCCCAGGTTCTTATCTCATTTCTGGTCCTCGTTACAAAAGGCTTTTGGTACTAAGTTGAAGTTGAGTACCGCTTTCCATGCTGCAACTGATGGGCAAACGGAGAGAACAATCCAGACTTTGGAAGACATGCTCCGTGCTTGTGCCCTGGAATTCCAAGGCTCGTGGGTGAAGTCTTTAAGCTTGGTAGAGTTCTCTTACAACAACAGCTATCATGCGAGCATCCAAATGGCTCCCTACGAGGCTCTTTATGGTAGGAAATGTCGTAGTCCTACTTTCTGGAGCGACATAAGTGATTCGTTGGTGTTGGGACCCGATCTTATCCAATCTACTATAGATAAGGTCAAAGTTATTCAAGCAAAGATGAAGGCTGCCCAGGATCGACAAAAGTCTTATGCCGATTTGAGTAGGAGACCTATTACTTATGATGTTGGGGATAAGGTGCTTTTGAAGGTGTCCCCAATGAAGGGAGTAATGAGATTTGGTGTGAAGGGCAAGCTCAGCCCTAAGTATGTGGGTCCTTATGAGGTACTTGAGAGGATTGGTGAAGTGGCTTATAAGTTGGCTTTGCCAGTCGAGCTATCTAAGGTTCACAATGTGTTCCATGTCTCTCAGTTACGGCGTTATCGAAGTGACCCTTCGCATGTTATAGCCGTAGAGTCGGTAGAGGTCAACCCTAATTTGACTTTCGAGGAGAAGCCAGTCAAAATCCTTGATCGTCAGGTACGTTCTCTGAGGAGAAAGGAAGTGCCATTAGTGAAAGTTTTGTGGCGTAGTCAAAAGTATGAACAAGCCACCTGGGAAACTGAGGAGTCAATGCGACTTAAGTATCCCGAGTTGTTTGTAGCCGAACAAAGGTAATTATTTCGTCCTTGTTTCGTTATCTTTCTTTTTGTAAGTTTCGAGGACGAAACTTTTTATAAGTGGGTAGGATTGTAATGCCCCGAATTTTTCTCTGTGGCATAATTTCCATTTTATTCCTCTTTCTAGTTACTTTTCTTTAAGTTTAGTCTTTAATTTAAAATAATTTATTATGATATTATTTGTGATTTGTTATAACTATCTCTTTTATGCTTTATAATGTGATTTAAAATGTGCATGAGTTATTATTATTATTATTATTATTATTATTATTATTATTATTATTACTATTATTATTATTGTTGTCATGTTAATATATTATTTTCATTAAATTTATGTACTACTATTATATGTCCTAGGTTATTTATTTTTGGACCAACTTGTGGTAACAAGTTTTAAATTAGGATGACTAAATATATTTTTTTTTAGTACACTATTATCATGATAAGCTTTTAAAATTAGTGTTTAATTAGGTTAATTGATTCTAATTTATGCTTAATTAATTGGTACATTCTAGAATGGAATGAATGCATGAACATCCTTCAAATCTTTTCATTTTCTTTTCTTCAAGTTGATTGAACTTCCTAATGCTCATAAATTCTCAACCATTATGAAGAGTCTTTTGGGATGGTTTTTCCCCTCCTATAAATACTAGCCTATTGTTATGGAAATTTTCATTCATTCATAAACTAACTCATAAACTTTCTTTCTCTCATTCTTTTCTCTCAAAAAAAAAAAAAACATAACAAAATACTTGCTTTATTTTCCTTCAAGTGCCAAAATATTATCATATTTTTGGGCAACTTTTGAAGACTTATTTTGAATTATTCAAGCTCACTTCAAGGAATTTATTTTGCAAATTATTTGGGAGGTTTTCTTGGAGTTTCTTTAATCTTCTAAAGATTATTACTTTCCTCCATTATCCAGGTAACTAGATTTTTCTTCACTTAGTTTCTTAATTAAACATAGAAGTCTTGTTTAGAATTAATTAAAATTTAAATTGATTAATTCGGTTTTATATAGTAAATTTTGCTTTAATTATTTTCGTGCATATATTATTGTTATTTTAATCTTCTATGATGTGTTATAACATAGATTAAATTAGGATTGGTTAAAATTTATTTTCGTGATTTGAATAATTTTATTTTAAATTATTATGAAAATCTGGAAAATCTACACTTCTTATTAATAGTAATTTGGCTGTAATTTATTGATTTTAATTTATTTCCACATTATTTTAACACTAAAATATGTTACAATCAGTAGGTAATAGTGTAAATTAATTTTGATGAATTTGGGTTTAATTTTACAAAATTATTATTTAATAATGGCTTAAACTAGTTAATTTGAATTTTGTGAATTAATTAAGGTTAAGAGGAATTAAAATCTGATTTAATTTATTAATTTATTATTTTTGGTCATGTACCTAATTGCTTGGTTATGTGTTAATTTCATGTACTACTTATTTATTTAATTAGATAGTTTATGACCATTTGTTGTTAAAGTCATGTAAATAGAGAACTTGACTTTGGCATTGACTTTGACCATGACCATTGACTTTTATTGACTATTATAATGGTTATGTGATTTTATTTTGATGGTTTATAAAACTGTTTTGTTGCTTGTCGACAAGTTTATACTTAAGAATAAAATAACATTGTCTGTAGTATATTCTTGCCAAGAGTTGTAGTAAGGTGTATTCTTGATTAAGTTCGAATTATCCTTATTCCAAACTCAGACATTACCACTTAAACTGTATGATTTTGATCTTGATTGGTTTTGAACTACTCCTTTGGAGTTTTGGTATTTTGGAAACGGTCATTGTGGCCTTTGGGTTCTTAAGGGTAAATCCATAGTGGTTCCTTATGAACATTTGATTTGGTTTTGGAATTTGACTTTTGGGTTCTTAAGGGTAAATCCATAGTGGTTCCTTATGAACATTGGTTTTGTTGTTATTTGGAAATCGTTGGGTAAGTCCATAGTGGTTCCTTCGATTGGACAGCACATCTATAGTAGATTGGTTTTAGATTTAGTTGTCGTTCTCGTTATGCTGGATCTTCGGAAAACGAGAGAGATTGGCCATTCTTAGACAGGGTTATATCATTGTGGTTGACCCGAGGTTCGCCCTGACTTTATCTAGGCTTAGTGGGCCGCGAATTTGTTCACTGCGTCTGTTCCAAGTACGACTTGAAAATATTGTTAACTTGATTTTTTGTTAAATTGTTTTGGAAAAGTTATCCTTGGTTTTAATTGATTTGGTTACCCTACTTTGGTATTAATTGAATTGATCAACATTATTTGACTCTATTGGTTTGTATGGTTGGATCGTTGTTAATTGGTTTGAATTTTAATTAAGTTTCGCATTAGTTCTTTGTTTAAATTTGAACCTTTGTGTTAAGGACAGTCTAGTTACTGGCCACTAAGTGGTAATTTGCGGTTTAGTTGTTGCAGGTGATGATTGAATTCACTCGGAGCGACTGGGGAATAAGACTGAGAGATGTAGGGTTACCTAGAACATTAAGTTGAAGTTTAGATGTTTTATTTATTTTTGTTTATGGGAGTGTTTTACTCCCTGGATTATTATGTAATGACTTTTTGATTTACTTTATTCGAAGTTATAAATTTATTTTGAAAATTTTAGTGACCCAACTTAGTGTATTGTTTTCGCCAATACACCCTATATTAAGACGGGTCATTACAGTTTTGCACGAAACTTGGCACACCACACTATTTAGTATATATTTTTGTGTTGAAGTGTTTAGAATTTAAAATCATAGTTATATGCTAGAAAACACGTGTTAAGTTGCGATTTTATGCATTTTTAAGCATTTTTAGCTCAAACTTAGTTTGTTTTGCACAAAACTTGGCACACAACACATTTAGTATATACCATTGTGTTGAAGCGCTTAGAATTGAAAATCATAGTCATATGCTAGAAATTACGTCTTAAGTTACGATTTTATCGGTTTTTAAGCGTTTTTGGCACTTTTGCGCATAAAGTTGCGCAAACTTTGTTTGTTTTGCAAGAAACTTGGCACACAACACTATTTGGTATATATTATTGTGTTGAAGTGGTTTGAATTGAAAATCATAGTCGTATGCTAGAAATTACGTGTTAAGTTGCGATTTTAAGGGTTTTTAAGCGTTTTTGGCACTTTTGCGCATAGAGTAGCTCAAACTTGGTTTGTTTTGCACGAAACTTGGCACAGAACACTATTTGGTATATATTATTGTGCTGAAGTTGTTAGAATTAAAAATCATAGTCATATGCTAGAAATTACGTGTTAAGTTGCGATTTTAAGGGTTTTTAAGCGTTTTTGGTACTGTTTCGCATAAAGTAGCTCAAACTTTGTTTGTTTTTCACGAAACTTGGCACACCACACTATTTAGTATATATTATTGTTTTGAAGTGGTTATAATTGAAAATCATAGTCATATGTTTTAAATTAGGCGCTAAGTTGCGATTTTATGGGTTTTTAATCATTTTTTGCACTTTCAACATTAAAGTAGCTCAAACCTGGTTTGTTTTGCACGAAACTTGGCACACAAAATTATTTGTAATATATTTTTGTGTTGAAGTGTTTATAATTTAAATCATAGTCATATGCTAGAAATTACGTGTTGAGGTGCGATTTTATACGTTTTTAAGCGGTTTTCGCAGTTTTGCGCATTAAGTAGCTTAAACTTGGTTTGTTTTGTACGAAACATGGTACAGAACACTATTTGGTATATATTAATGTGTTGAAGGTTTTAACTGAAAATCATAGTCATATGCTAGAAGTTACGTCTTAAGTTGCGATTTTAAGGGTTTTTAAGCGTTTTTTGCACTTTTGAGCATAAAGTAGTTCAAACTTGGTTTGTTTTGCATGAAACTTGGCACACAACACTATTTCGTATATCTTTTTGTGTGGAAGTGGTTAGAATTTAAAATCATAGTCATATGCTAGAAAACACGTATTAAGTTGTGATTTTATGTGTTTTTAAGCGTTTTTGGCACTTTTGGGCTTAAAATAGCTCAAACTTGCTTTGTTTTGCACGAAAATTGGCACACAACACTATTTGGTATATATTATTGTGTCGAAGTTGTTAGAATTGAAAATCATAGTCATATGCTAGAAATTACTTCTTAAGTTGCGATTTTAAGTGTTTTCAAGCGTTTTTGGCACTTTTGCGCATAAAGTAGCTCAAACTTGGTTTGTTTTGCATGAAACTTGGCACACAACACTATTTGGTATATATTTTTGTGTTGAAGTGTTTAGAATTTAAAATCATAGTTATATGCTAGAAAACACGTGTTAAGTTTCGATTTTATGCGTTTTTAAGCATTTTTGGCACTTTTGGGCATTAAGTAGCTCAAACTTAGTTTGTTTTGCACAAAACATGGCACACAACACATTTGGTATATACCATTGTGTTGAAGTGCTTAGAATTGAAAATCATAGTCATATGCTAGAAATTACGTGTTAAGTTACGATTTTATCGGTTTTTAAGCGTTTTTGGCACTTTTGCGCACAAAGTTGCGCAAACTTTGTTTGTTTTGCAAGAAACTTGGCACACAACACTATTTGGTATATATTATTGTGTTGAAGTGGTTTGAATTGAAAATCATAGTCGTATGCTAGAAATTACGTGTTAAGTTGCGATTTTAAGGGTTTTTAAGCGTTTTTGGCTCTTTTGCTCATAAAGTAACTCAAACTTGATTTGTATTGCACGAAACAAGGCACAAAACACTATTAGGTATTTATTATTGGGTTGAAGTGTTTAGAATTCAAAATCATAGTCATATGCTAGAATTACGTATTAAGTTGCAATTTTATGCATTTTTATGCGTTTTTAGAACTTTTGCACATAAAGTAGCTTACACTTGGTTTGTTTTGCACGAAACATGGCACACAACACTATTTGGTATATATTATTGTGTGGAAGTGGTTAAAATTGAAAATTATAGTCATATTCTATAAATTACGTGTTAATTTATGTGCGATTTTATTCGTTTTTAAGCTTTTTGGGCACATTTAAGCATAAAGCATTTCATACTTGGTTTGTTTTGCAGGAAACTTGGCACAAAACACTATTAGGTATATATTACTTTCTTGAAGTGGTTAGAATGTAAAATCATAGTCATATGCTAGAAATTACTTGTTAAGTTGCGATTTTAAGGGTTTTTAAGCGTTTTTTGTACTTTTGCGCATAAAGTAGCTCGAACTTGGTTTGTTTTGCACGAAACTTGGAACATTACACTATTTGGTATATATTATTGTGTTGAAGTGGTTAGAATAGAAAACCATAGTCGTATGCTAGAAAACAAGTGTTAAGTTGCGATTTTATGCGTTTTTATGAATTTTTGTCACTTTTGCGCTTAGAGTACCTCAAACTTGGTTTGTTTTGCACGAAACTTTGCACACAACACATTTGGTATATACTATTGTGTTGAAGTTCTTAGAATTGAAAATCATAGTCATATGCTAGAAATTACGTGTTAAGTTGCGATTATAAGGGTTTTAAAGCGTTTTTGGCACTTTTGCGCATAAAGTAGCTCAAACTTGGTTTGTTTTTCATGAAACTTGGCACAGAACAATATTTGGTATATATTTTTGTGTAGAAGTGGTTAGAATATAAAATCATAGTAATATGCTAGAAAACACGTGTTGAGTTGCGCTTTTATGCGTTTTTAAACGTTTTTGGTACTTTTGGTCATAAAGTAGATCAAACTTGGTTTGCTTTGCACGAAACTTGGCACACAACACTGTTTGGTATATATTATTGTGTTGAAGTTGTTAGAATTGAAAATCGTAGTCATATGCTAGAAATTACTTGTTAAGTTGTGATTTTAAGGGTTTTTAAGCGTTTTTGGCACTTTTGCACATAAAGTAGCACAAACTTGGTTTGTTTCTCATGAAACTTGGCACAGAACACTATTTGGTATATATTTTTTTGTGGAAGTGGTTAGAATTTCAAATCATAGTCATATGCTTGAAATCACGTGTTAAGTTGCGATTTTGTGAGTTTTTAAGCATTTTTAGTACTTTTTGGCATAAAGTAGCTCAAACTTGGTGTACTTTGCACGAAACTTGGCAAACTACAGTATTTGGTATATATTATTGTGTTGAAGTGGTTATAATTAAAAAACATAGTCATATGCTATAATTTAGGTGCTAAGTAGCGATTTAATGGGGTTTCTAAGCGTTTTTTGCATTTTCAGCATTAAAGTAGCTCAAACTTGGTTTTTTGGCACGAAACTTGGCACACCACACTATTGGTTTATATTATTGTGTCGAAGTGGTTAGAATTGAAAATCCTAGTCATATGCAAAAAATTACGTGTCATACTTGGTTAGTTTTGCACGATACATGGTACGGAACACTATTTGGTATATATTATTGTGTTGAAGTTTTTAGAACTGAAAACCATAGTCATATGCTAGAAGTTACGTGTTAAGTTGCGATTTTAAGGGTTTTTAAGCGTTTTTGGCACTTTTGCGCACAAAGTAGCTCAAACTTTGTTTGTTTTGCATGAAACTTGGCACACAACAATATTTGGTATATATTTTTGTGTGGAAGTGGTTAGAATTTAAAATCTTAGTCATATACTAGAAAACACGTGTTAATTTGCGATTTTATGCATTTTTAAGCGTTTTTGGCACTTTTGGGCATAAAGTAGCTCAAACTTTGTTTGTTTTGCACGAAATTTGGCACACAACACTATTTGGTATATATTATTGTGTTGAAGTTGTTAGAATTGAAAATCATAGTCATATTCTAGAAATCACTTGTTAAGTTGCGATTTTAACGGTTTTTAAACGTTTTTTGCACTTTTGCGCATAAAGTAGTTCAAACTTTGTTTGTTTTGCACGAAAATTGGCACACAACACTATTTGGTATATATTATTGTGCTGAAGTGGTTAGAATTGAAAATCATAGTCATATGCTAGAAATTACGTGTTAATTTAGTTGCGATTTTATGCGTTTTTAAGCTTTTTTGGCACTTACATCTATTTTCTCTTAGTGCTTTCAACAACCTTCTAATTTCGTTGATTGTGGCTACTACACGTTGAAATACATGGACGATATTTTAAAATCCGTGAAGGTGGTTGGAGTCGAAAATATAGATGTCGTAAGTATTTGTTACGTTCTTAAATTATATTATAATATATATATATATATATATATATCTTTTAATATATTAATTATTATTGGTAAAATCTAATGTTTATTAATCTTTTACTTTATATTATATTATTGGTTTTATACGAAATTCCAAGGGAAACACGCCCTCTGAGAAATGGATAAATGCGCGAATTAAAAGACAAGATTGCCACGTATCTTGCTAATTTTTGTCCTTGATAAATTATAAATTTGTATAGATTTTTTAGGACTTTAATGTATATAATATTATATATATGTACATACATAATATTATATTATTTATACAATCGAGAGTTTATTATTACAAAGACATTATTGGTGATTATTTGTGATTGTCATTGGATTATTGGATCAATCATTGTTTATTACATTGTACATTATTATTAGATTATTATTAGTAGTAAACAAAAAAAGAAAAAAAAATACCAACTATTTGCTGCGGTCAACCCTTAAACGCAGCAAATAAAGAAGAGTATTTGCTGCGGTCAGCCTCAAAACCGCAGCAAATAGTTAATACTATTTGCTGCGGTTTTGAGGCTGACCGCAGCAAATACTCTTCTTTATTTACTACGGTTATGGGTTGACCGCAACAAATAATGCCCTTTTTTGCTGCGGTTTTAAACCGCAGCATTTAAAATAGGTCATTTGCTGCTATCACCATTGCTTGGGGCCAAAACCGCAGCAAATTATGGCAAAAAAAACCACATCAAATGAAGTTTTTTCCACTAGTGAAAGGTTGGAGTAAACCTCCTGGTCTTTTAAGCTCACTTTTAACCTTCTGACAGGTCAAACAGTGCAAGAAATATTCTGCACTATCTATCTTCATTCCAGACCACCAAAACGTTAACTTAAGATCTTGATACATCTTGTCACCCGCCCGAATGGATTGAAAATTTCGTACAATGCGCTTCATCCAAGATATGTTCCTTCAAAGATTCCTCCCCCGTCGGTAAACACCAACGACCATTGGACCTCAAGCTTCCATCTTCATGAACAAAGAATCCCTCCGCTTTTCCTTCCCCAGCCTGTTCCTTTAACTTCAACAGTTTCGAGTCTTTATCCTGGGAATTCAAAATTTCTTCAAAGAACGAAAGTTGAAAAGCCAAAGCATTCAGACATCCCTATAATTCACCTTAATGCACCACTTCCAAGTTCAATCTAGCAAAATCCTGATGCAACTCTTCAACTCCGTCGAAGGCAGACAACGAGTGATTAGACTTCCTACTCAACGCATTGGCTACCAAGTTCGCTCATCCCTCATGATACATGAACTCCAGGTCATAATTTGTCATCAACTCTAACCACCGATGTTGTCGCATGTTTAAGTCGGGTTGACTATAGAGATACTTTAGACTTTGATGATCAGTTTAGATCCTACATTTAACGCCATACAAGTAATGCCGCCATATTTTGAGAGCAAAAACTATAGCAGCTAACTCCAGATCATGGGTAGGATAATTAACTTCATGTACTTTTAGTTGTCGTGATGCGTAAGCAATTACCTTACGCTCCTGCATCAGTACACAACCCAATCCTTTCTTCAATGCGTCACTTTAAACGGTATAATCCAACTTAGGGTCAAGTAGAGTAAGAACAGGGTCCGTAGTTAACCTTTCCTTCAAAGTCATAAAGGCCTGTTCACACTCGTCAGTCCACTTGAACTTCTTCTCTTGCTTCATCAACGAAGTCATAAGCCGAGAAATTCGCGAGAAATCTTTGACAAAACGACGGTAATACACAGCCAAGCCTAAGAAACTTTGTACTTCGGTGACATTCTTTGGTGACGACCAGCTTCAAACTGCCTCTATTTTCGCCGGATCCACCGAAACACCCTCCTTAGAAACAAAATGGCCCAAAAATAATACCTTTTCCAACCAGAATTCACACTTTGACAATTTTTCGTACAACTTTTCTTCTCGCAGGGTTTGCAGGACTAATCGTAGATGTTTCTCATGTTCATCCCGGTCCTTCGAATAGACCAATATGTCATCAATAAAGACAACCACAAAATTATCCAAGTACGAACTAAACACTTGGTTCATCAAACATATGAATGCAGCTGGAGCATTTGTTAACCCAAAAGGCATCACGGTGAACTCATAATGTTTATAAGGTGTTCTAAAATTGTTTTATGTATATTCCCTTCAGCTATTCTTAGCTGGTGATAACCCGATCTTAAGTCAATTTTTGAAAAGATCCCGGCTCCTCTCAACTAATCAAAATAAATTGTCTATCCGAAGTAACGGGTATTTATTCTAAACGGTTACCTTGTTTAACTCCCTGTAGTCAATGCATAACCTCAAACTACCATCTTTCTTCCTCACAAACAGAACTGGAGCGTCCTAAGGTGAAACACCAGGTCAGATATAACCCTTTTTAAAAAATTCCTCAAGCTGAGACTTTAATTCCTCCATCTCCTTCGGAGCCATGCGGAACGGGGCCTTAGAAATCGGTCCCATTCCCGGCACCAAATCTATTGTAAAGTCAATTTCTCGTTGAGGCAGCATATCCGGAACCTCCTCAGGAAAAACATCCAGGAATTCCTTCACTACGGCGATATCCTTAGGATCTTCCACCATCTTCTCTTTCTGGCTGATGTGGCATAAGTACAGAGTGTGTCCTTGCCTCAAATGTCCCTAGATTCAATTCTTCGACTATACTCTTTGCAAGAAAAGAACAAGTTGCTCCCGAATCAAATAATACATTAACAGCTATAGAATGGATGGTTAACGTACCTGTAACTACATCCGTTACCTCGTCAGCTTCTCTTGCACTAACCGCAGATACCCATCCACTAACCGGCGGTGCATCCATTCTTCCCCCAATGTTACCCCCACGGTTTGGCATTCCTGATTCTTCAACCCGGTTTTGTCCTCCATTAATAGGTCGAAGAAACCTTTGAGCCGCATTACCATGATTACCATTTCCGTACTGCAGATTGACTTGCCTTCCGGAGTTGTTTGAATTCTGCTGCTGGTGTTGCCCACCCGGTTGTTGACTTCCACTCCCTTTCTTAGTGTTGCATTCACACTCCCTATGTCTCCTTTTGTGGCAAAAATTACACTCAACCAAATTCCCATCGTAATCCTTTCCCGGATGATTTCTCTTGCATCTC
>NC_080062.1:17936263-17941263 GCF_026212465.1 Amaranthus tricolor | reverse complement strand
GGGTGACCTCCTGGGAAGTTTTTTCCGGGAGCGCACGAGTGAGGCCAAAGTGCGCTAGAAAGACTTATGTTGATTTGTGGGGCTAGTCTACAGTCTCCAAGAGTAGTCACCAGCGGTCCGAGGGGCCGGGGTGTTACAAATGGTATCAGAGCAACCCTGCGACCGTGCCTGATAGTGTTCAGTGCACCTAGCGGGGGAAAAAGATCCTAAAGTTACGGTCCAACGAGGACGTTGTATTCTTAAGTGGGGGTGAGTGTAATACCCAAAATTTAGCTTGAAAAATGATTGATAGGTTACTCGTATCAACAAGGTGCATCTTCTTTTCTAGGGAGCCCATTTGCTAAGAACTCCACAGTTAAGCGTGCTTGGTGGGGAGCAATCTCAGGATGGGTGACCTCCTGAGAAGTTTTCTCAGGAGCGCACGAGTGAGGCCAAAGTGCGCTGGAAAGACTTGTGTTGATTTGTGGGGCTAGTCTACAGTCTCCAAGAGTACAGTCACCAGCGGTCCGAGGGGCCGGGGTGTTACAGTAAATATTAGCATATTATCGGAAAATATAAGGTGGATATGATTCATAATTAAGTCTTGGAGATGCCATCCTAAAATCATATGGTATGGAATGAAGAGCTCCATTGACTTATATAAAGTGTGCACTTCATTTTTAGTTTATCGATGTGGATACACCATCCCAACAACCCTTATTGACTTATATGCGAACCCCGTCCAGTTCACATATGTGAGTAATCAATTAGAGTAGGAACACCATTCTTTTCGGACATACCATTTTACTTATTTATCAAACTATTGACTTAAATAACATGTTAAGTTTTCAAATGACTTGTAAAGAGTACACTCGATATTTGAGTTATCAATATTGGATAAACCATCCCAAAACTATACGCATGAAATGGAACCGAAGCCTTTATCATTGCCAAGAAAAGCTTATTGTTCTGCCAAGTTACTCCTTAAAAAGAACAAAATGGAGGGGAGATATAGGGTTACATTGCCCTTAGAGATTGGTAAGATTCCAAGACCTTAGTCATATCCTGTTGGATTATTTATGAGTCGACGTCTACTTTTTTGACCATTTTCGGCTACATTTATTGATCGACATTCACCAATCACCGGTAGGGATAATTATGGGGCAAATTTGAAGCATATTCAGCCAGATTTGAATTTAGATCACTAATTTTTTAATGGGTTTAGACCCGAATTCGAACCCTAAGAATTCAAAATTTTCAGACCTATACCCAGACTTGTTTTAATGGGTCTAAGTTCCTTAATAGATTCTTGATGAGTCTAAAAAAAGTCCCGAAATATATATTTAAACATTTTCACACATGAAAATATGACATTTGAATAAAATAACACATTATCAATATCTAAATAAAAAAAGTCCCCAAATATATGCTAGAATAAAAAATATTTTATCTATTAGACTAAATAAATTTCTTTCACTCAACATTTTTATATTTAACAATCATATTATTAGAATAGTCACTGTGTTAGTGAAAACCATATATCAAAAATTTTCTTTATAACTTATATCATCACAAATTTTTCTAGAAAGATACGTAATGAATGCAAAAAGTACTGAATGTGAAGATGTGAAATTACAACTCTTTCCAAAACTTTTCTTAATAGTTATAAGTTATTTCTTCACAAATTTTTATATTCACCACTCACACTTTATTTGAAGGTTTGTTGTTATCTCTTGTCTAGATTAATTTTTAATAAATATTATTTTCTAAAACTTGTTGTCCTTATTCGTGTGGATCCTGAAATTTTTCAGCAGGTCACTCATCCGACAAGTCATAGTTCGTTAGTTTGCTTAGATTGAGTCGATTTAATTTTTATATACAATATTTCTAAAAGTTATAAATCCCTAAAATCGTTCAAGGTAGCTAAGTTGATAACGTAACAAATATAAATGTCAAATCCTTGAACGAATATTTCAATCTTGTTTGACATTGTTTCTCCATGTTTGTGAAAGATCGTCCGTTTTCATTCCCATTTATATTTATGGTGTTGAAACACTACCTTTTTAATCAAATTGTAGTCCATCTATCAAGAATCTTGTGTTTCAATAATGCTTCAATAATACTTCTTGCTATCTTACAAAACTACACTATTCAAATTTGTAACTCCTATTGATCGACGCGTGTACGGACTTTCTCTAACTGCTTAAATACCTTTTTATCATATCGATCTTATTTGAAAAAGTAATATTTAATCTACTGAGATAAAATTCGATTCTCTACTTAAATACTACTAATTCATTACTCCTATATAAAAATATATATAAACTACTCCTTTTGTTTTAATTTGATGTTTCCAATTAGTTTTTACACGGCTTTTAATGCATGTGTTCGAGACTCAATATCAATAAATGTATATAAATAAAGTATAAAAAGTTGTTAGAGTATATAACATATCATGGGGCCTCAATTATAAGTTTAAACTTTTGGTTGAATTACTTCCTTGACAAAAGTATATGGGAAAATTATATACTGGAGACAAATCTAATAAGATTCTATATATATATATATATATATATATATATATATATATATATATATATATATATATATATATATATATATATATATATATATATATATATATATATATATATATATATATATATATATATATATATATATATATATATATATATATATATATACATATATATATATATACATATATATATATATACATATATATATATATATAAACCATCTGTTTATGGAATATCTATTAAGGCTTTAATGGGAAAATTCACTATTCCAACTCATTCGAAATCATGTGAGTTAGGAAAGTCATTTTTTTTTTCAAATTTTGGACTTAATCCTTCTGTTGGGAAGTATATATCAACTAAACATGATTGAAAAAATATTTTTCTACAAAACAACAATAATTGAAGAGATTTCAGACCTGAAAATTGCAAAATTCAATTTCAACTTAGTTTCTTTTTTTTTGAAATTCTTAACAATAATCACGATGAAAAGTTTCTTTACGGTAATAATTTTAACACTTTCTTTCAGTAATAGCTTTCAAGAAAAAATTTTAATTAAAAACCATGTAAATGATTATTTATTTTTTCTTTATTAGATGTATTAGATCAGATGAAGGTGTAGAATATCACAATCACGCTTCATCCAAAAAATCTATGAATATTAAATTAAAGGATGAAAGGTATGTAAATTATAATTCGTGGGACATGAAGTATATACCCAACATATCATCCAATAACTGATACGCTTTTTATTACCATGTTATTTTTGTCTAAATTTAAAGGATTGAAATTAGGTGTAAGGGAGTTGCATAATTTTTTGGAGAAGGCTTACAATGATATAATAAAGGATAGAGTTATTACGTCTTGCAATAACTCTAAAATACCAATTGTTATTTAATGAAGGCATTTCTCCCTTTCTCTTTATTTTGTGATGACCTTGTTGGTGTGTTTTTACCTAAGACTATTTTTAATTATGGCTAATTTTAAGTCGCTTTTTTTAGAATGACTAGCAGGATAGAACTAAGAATTCTCATTTGCGATAAGGATTGTAAAGTATGTCATCGCACTGAGAATATAGTATATAAAGAGGTATATTAAAATCTATAACTCTTTTATTAACGACCTATTTTTTATTTCTTTATATTAATTTTTTTTTCTTCCAACTACAAATACATATATGTAATTGTTTTTTTATTGACCTTCATTTAATATTTTTATTAATCTTAATTTTTTAAAAAAGTATAAAGGTGTATAAAAAATTGTGCATTGCACCACTACAAAAAAAAAGTTTAGCGATAAAAAAAAGCTTTTGTCTCTAAATATGGCGACAAAATTAGCGATAAAAAGACATTTTTTGTCCCCAAAATTGTTGTTTAAAATTTTTAAACGGTTTATTTTTTAGTAATTAGACGGAATAAATTTGATTGAACAGTAAAAACTTTTTGCTACAAACTCTTTGTCGCTTACTTTGTTGCCATTTTATCTCTCTTAATTTTGGTGACAAAACATTTTGTCACAAAACTTATTCATTTTCTTTATAAGCTAAGTACTCCATTTGTGCCATATCTCTCTCTATATTCTCCCATCTTCCTACTTTAATATATTTCTTCTCCTTCTCGAAACCCCATAAACTTATCTCTACAAGAAGCTTAATCACGTCACTAATGGAAGCTATTACCCTTCGTTTTCCTTCCTTCAAAAAAATCACTTATCTTCTCTCTAATCTCAAACCTTTTGAAAAATCTTTCAAATATTAAGTGTTGAATGCTTCGATCTGGGTTGTTGTTCTTCGCTTTTTTCTTCGATTTAGCGTTGTTGTTCTTCGGTTTTTGTTCTTCGTTTTTTTTTTCATTTTTAAGTTGTTGGGTTTTTGTTTTTGTTTGTTTTTGTTGTTCATGTTTTTTGTATTTCAATTTGGTTTTTTGTTCTTTATTTTTTTTTCATCTTTTTTGTTCCTCTTTTTTTTTTTTGAGATTTTTTGTGTTAGGTCTTTTTTTTTTTTAATTTTTTTTTATGTTCTTCATTTATTTTTCAATTTTGGATTTTTTTTGTTCTTCCATATTATTGGACCATTTATGAATTTTATAATTTTATCGAATTTTTAGAATTTGGAAAGAATAATTATTTTTTTAGGGAATCATTAATCTAATAAAGAACCATTAACAATTTACTAATTATTTTTTAGTTAAAATTTAATTTACTCATTAATTTTCATTTAATTCAGTTTTGTTGTGTAAATATTACTTTAATAATGTATATTTGTTAAATAAAATTAAATATTTGTGGTTATTGTTAAATAACAATAGTAATTACTATTATTATTTAATAATAATGACAAATATTTAATTTTTTCAATGACCTGTAATCAATGTTAGCGACAAATTAGGCGACAAGTTTTTTTTTGGCGACAAAGATTTAGGCGATAAAGCTATTTGTCACTTATTTTGTCGCCTAATGCCTTTTGGGACAAAATAAGCGACAAAA
>NC_080062.1:17926263-17928763 GCF_026212465.1 Amaranthus tricolor | reverse complement strand
GGTCGGATCCAACCAGATTCAAAATTTGACCCATTAAATTTTGGAGAATCCATAGCAAGACCCAGAGCTACAGGGTTCGAAAATTTTAGACCTAGACCCGTCGGGGTCTAGTACCTAAACGGATCTCAATTGGATCTTAACTAAATTTCTCTATTTTTATTTTTTTACATTTTAAAGATTTTTTCATGTATCTAAATGGGTGTGTATGTTGTACATGCATGTTATTAGTTAGTTGGATTGAGAAATGACCAAAAAAAAAAAAAAAAAACTTATACAGGCCAACATTTATTGAAATATACAAGAAGAAAAGGGTGGAAGAATACAAGGCAGATCCATACTTAGCCACGACAATGAATTGCATGCTTTGGGTATTTTATGGTATGCCATTTGTACATCCACATAGCCCGCTTGTTCTTTCTACAAATGCCATTGGTCTCACTATTGAACTCCTCTACATTATCACTTTCTTCATCTATGCTGACTACAACAACCGGGTATGTTTTTACTTACTTGCTTTTACTCCATTAATACTACCTACTATCTTCTACTTCGTCCTGAAATAGTAACACTGCAAAAGAATTATTAGTCTTTTAAACTTATTTTATATATTGCGGTTAATGTGTTTAAAAAAATTTAGTTATGTGAGATTTTGTTTAATTTGAATCATATAATCGAATACTTTCGACATTTTTATAATTTTTAGTTAAGCATGGTTTAAGATATAAATGATTAAAGTTACACATTGAATTACGTAAAAATTGAAATGTTCAATGTATAATGGAACGGAAGTACTATAATATTTATATGCATGATGCATCATCCTACCTCTTCTCCTTCATCGTATTTATTAATATGTATCTTATAGAGTCGTTCTTAACCCTAGACAAGGTAAAGATTTATTGTCTATAATGCACAGCTAAAAAGGTCTAATATCTCAATTCATCAATGTTGTCATGTTGAACGTAAAACACTGCTTATAGAATTGGAATTTTACTCTTACTAAACATCCATTAAAAATCATTATTAACCCTCTATAAAAAAGACCTATTTCTTTTAATTTACCTGAGACCCATAAAATATTACGAACGCTGACACATGTTAGTTTGTCTATGAGCGAAGGCGCGTTGGCACTCATTTCTACATGCGTGTATGTGCTATGTTGAACTAATTCGGCTACTACTTTTTTTCGTTCGTAAGATTGTCAATTGGTGTTCTAGTTGTGATAAATAAAATTTGTATTTTTACAACAAATAAAAACAGTTCTATCTTTTACAAGTAGGTTGGAGGAAAGTGTCTGTCTTTTCCATAATGTGAAAATGTTATTTGTCATATATTGGATTTTAGTAATTAACTCACGTGAAATTATATAATTGCACAAAATCAAACATATTGTCTGCCCTAATCTTACGGCCTTCGGATGAATTTGATATTATGTCATGGTACAAAAAAATGGGAGCTAATAATAACAGAAAAATTCTAAGATTAATAATAAAAACATTATAAATATCAATTTTCCCTAATAAAAAAGAAAAACTTACTTCTATTATGTACACTTTACAACTTTTTCTAACATCATGAGTGCATCCTTCATCCTAGTTGTGAAACACTTGTCACTTGATATCAATAGTGTCTTAGTCCCTATACCTGTCATGTCAAGAAGCTCCTATACCTGTCATGTCAAGATATGATCCCCTGCTGCTCAACATAATGACCATAGTCAGATGTGTCATAGCAGGAACATCATAGAGAGTCATGAGCAACCAACAACAAACACATACACGTCAGTAATTAATGAACTTATAACAATTAGAGTCATTGAACAAAACTATAGACAACGATATAGTATGATAATAGCGAGTCTACTCATCTATCTAAACACCTCTATTTACTCATAATTTTCTCTTTCGAACTACAAATCTCTCGAAGTATATTCAAGGGTAGTGGATCTTTTCTCTACTCATGGCATAGTGACACGGCCATGGGCGTTATCGGCCACCCGGCGCCCATGGCAAAGTATGAGCTCATGCCCCCTCCAGCTGACCCTCTCGGGTCCTACCTTCGGGAAAAACTAACACACTGGAGTACTAAACCAGTGAAGAGGCCACCATATTGGGGTTTGCAAGGCCCGCATGGTAACACATCGGTCAAGGGGCAGTATCGGCCACCCGGCGCCCAATGACCCAAGCATGCTCATACCCCCCTTACGGTGGTCCCGTCGAACCTCACCTAGAGGATTATTAAATCAACCGGACATAATCCAGTTGAGTCACGCCAACTAATCATAAATCAAGGCTCAATAAGTAGGAAATCACTTCGATACCACACACAACCATGGTGCGTTCTCTACTATTTAGAAATCTGTTCTCATAGTCTCCTAATGCTTTCATTCTACTTGCCTATATCACTATTATGACTATACGCTAACATAGTTTACTTCCTTGCGCTCTATAATTCTAATACGATGTATATAATCATGAAATATTGATAATACTTTGTAACA
>NC_080062.1:17861263-17921263 GCF_026212465.1 Amaranthus tricolor | reverse complement strand
GGTCTTATAAACTTTGGGCTCAACTTCCCCCTCTTGCCAAACCTCATGACTCCCTTCATCGGTGATACTCTCAATAACACATAATCTCTTACGGTGAATTCATCAGGTCTCCTCTTAAGATCTGCGTAGGACTTTTGTCGATCCTAGGCTGCTTTAAGTCGTTCTCTAATCATTTTTACTTGATCAGTCATCTCCTCTAACATAGCCGGTCTTAGAGTGACAGATTCACTGAAATCGTCCCAACATACTGGATTACGACAACGACGACCGTACAAAGCTTCAAAAGGTGCCATCTGGATGCTTGCATGGTAACTATTATTGTATGAAAATTCCACCATGTCTAGGCACTCATCCCAAGATCCTTGCCTATCCAAAGCTACCGCTCGCAACATATCTTCAAGTGTCCTATTCGTGCGTTCAGTTTGCCCATCAGTAGCCAGGTGAAAAGATGTGCTCCTAAGAAGTTCTGTACCCAAAGCTTTCTGAAATGCTTCCCAAAATTTCGACAAGTATCTAGTATCACGATCAGACACTATAGATTTAGGGACACCGTGGTATCGTACAATGTTTTTAAGGTAAGCTCGAGCCAACTGATCCATATCCCACTGATTATTCATCGGAATGAACTTAGCACTCTTGGTGAGTCTATCCACGATCACCCATAACGTATCATTTCCTGACTTAGTCCTCGGTAAACCCAAAACAAAATCCATGGATATGTCATCCCATTTCCATACAGGAATATCCAAAGGTTGGAGTAAACTTGCAGGCCTCTTATGTTCGCTCTTTACCTTCTGGCAAGTCAAACACTTGGAAACGAACTTAGCAATATCTCTTTTCATCCCCGACCACTAAAATGTCTGCTTCAAGTCTTAATACATTTTATCTCCTCTCGGATGAATAGAGTACTTTGAGCTATGAGCCTCTGTCAATATCTTCTCCTTAAGCTTTGTTCAAGTAGAAGGTACACACCATCGACCCCTATATCGAATGCTACCATCCTTAAATATCATAAATTCTTCAGCTTTCCCTTCTTTAACTTGCTCTCTCGTTTTCTCCAATAAGGAGTCCGTCACTGAAATGAGAAATTACAAGATAAATGTTAGGAGCCTTAACAATGGATCTCATTACTTTCTCTCTTTTTAGTTTTTCACCTTTGTAACCTAATTCTAAGTAGAAGGGAAGTTATATAGTAATTCTCTCATACAAAGAAATTAGGGCAAATAGTATGAACCCGAGTCAGTTTTGTCTCAACCTCCATGACTGTCGACTCAGCTTTCTCTTCTGGAAAACACAAAGCCAAACACCTTCAACCCATGTGTTCCGAGTCATATATATCAACAATCAATAAAATAGATAAAATTATAAAACTTCTCAAATATTATATACGTTTTTTGTTTTGTAATGTATAAGAAAAATTTTAGTCAAGTGAGATTTTATTTGAATCATTTAAGCATGTACTTTTATAACATTAACTTATTTTAATTTTTAGTCATGCGTAATTCAATAAATAAAGCATAAATAACACATTAAATTTCATAGAAAAGTAAAATGTATAGCTTGATTTAATAAATTTTAAACTCGTATGAAATAATCATTCAGTTACCATTATTGTTGGTTGAGATTATTGGTTGGTTCGACTAATCGAAAATATTGGCTGACAAGCCATCTATTTAAGTCAATTATTAAGGAGATGTTTGGTAAAAATTATTTATTGACTATTTGGTTGTTTATTAGAAAAAAAATAGGTAAAAGTTAAAAACCAATAACAAAAACTAATATTATTAGTTTTACTGTTTTGGTTTAAAAGTAGTTTTTTCAATTGGTTTATATTTTTTTGGTTGTTTGAACCTATTTTGGTTTAAAAGTTAATTTCTTATCGTTTAAAATAATTTGTTATAATGTTTTAAGTATTTTACAAATTGCTCATTTTATAAAAAGTTTATTTGCGTAGTTCAATTTGTAAGTGTCTTGACTAAAATTTTCTTTACAATATTTGTTTTCAGCCTTGCAGATTTTTCAACTATACATTGCTATTGCTTGATATTTTTTTTCTTCTTTTAACTCTTTTTTTCTTGTTTCTCAATGATACGAAGGCGAACTAGTTATCAAAACTTTGGAGAAACATAAAAAATATGTTAAGTAACTTTATAAGTTGATGAAAAAAAAAGTTGACTAAGTTTGTTATTATATATTCCCTCCGTTCCATGTTATTTGTTCATTTTAAATTTGTTCACTTTAAGAGAGAGAAATTTAAATTAGATCTTTAAAGTATATATTGAAGATAAAATATATTCATGTGAGATCTTGTTAGATTTATTTTGATATAAAGCTTTTTATAATATATAATTTTTATAATTTTTTATGATGTGTACTTAAAATTTTTAAAACATAAAATTAACTAAAAAATGTGTGTAAAAGGTAAAATGGACAAATAAAAAGGAACATACATTTTAAAATGAAGAAAGTAAGAAATTAATGATAAAATTTTCAGATGAAAGTCATCCGGTGGATCGCAGTGGAATTCATATTTATGGGCATAGTAGTTTTGGTCACAATGTTATGCTTCCAAACAACACAAAGAAGGTCACTCTTCGTGGGGATTCTATGCGTTATATTTTGTCTTGGGATGTATGTTTCACCCCTCACCGTTATGGTACGCGTACGCTCCCTTTTTTAGTATTTTACTTTTTCATCCTTTTTTTCAGATTAAAAATTTAACATTATTATAATTACAAATGCTCTTCATATTTTGATAATAGTTTTTCTATGATAAAACACACTGTGTATAATGATACTGATTATTATTAAAAATGTATCAACTTGAGTATCAACTTGAGTTTTAGGTCAACCAAGAGTTCAAGACCCAACCCCTTTATTTATTTTAATTTATTATCGTACATTTTACTTGGCTCTATGATTTAATCATTTTATTTTATATTAAGTTGGTCTATTAGTTTTTTCATCATCATTCAGAGTTTAGGGTATAATATTTGAATAGTTTTGTTATGTTGACAACGAGTATTGTGACTCAAACAAATATATAATCAATCACTAGGCCAAATACTTCATTTATAATACATTTTGTATTGATATTCAAGGGTGCATCTATTAGATCATACAACATATTAAAGGTCTCAACCATCAGCTTAACCACTTGGTTGAGATAGTTCCTTGACATGGTACAGAGCCAATGTGACAAGGGGTTACGAATTCGAATCTCAACCACCCCTCATTTAAAATGAAATATTTAGCGCTAAGTATGAAGAGACATCTAGCCCTAAAGAGCTCTCGTGTGAGAGGGCGTGTTAGAGTATATAACATATTTAGAGGCCTAAACCATCAGTTTAAACTTTTGGTTGAGATGGTTTTTTGACATGATCATAACCGGCCTTCAACTAGTGGTCCCTAAGTAAGAAAACATGTTTACAATTGTTACGTCTATGATCTTATGAATAATAAATAATAAATGCACGATATTTGGAACCAATTTTTTTTATGCTAATTAATTTAATAATATGGGAATTAACTAACTTTAATTTATGAATTATAAAAACTCGGACTTGTTTAAAAAAATTCAGTGTAATTTAGGAAGGGAAATAACTCTGATCTATCATAGGACTATATTAAACATATAACAAACAAATTCATTATTTGATCTAGCTATTGATCATGGGTGCAAATTAGTTATTATGTAGGAAGAATAAATGTATTGGTTACTCTAGACCAATATCGGTAGTAACTTTGCATTGGTTATTAATTGTGCCTCGCCATGATTGTTTTGTGGATTGTGTATTTCTAGCTTTGATTTATGTTATAATCCTTATTACTTCTCTGGTCTTTCCTTGTTTTGTTAGTTGTTTTTGTTTTCTTCTTGTTCTCATTTGCAAGTTTTTTTTAAGTTGATGGTCTCACAGGTGGCAACTTTCATGATAATGACAGTCCATTTAGTAGGTGATAATAAATTGTGGTAATAGGAATAAAACTAGTGTAATTTTAGTTGAAAATTTTCTTGGCTACCTTGATGACCATGCTCGTCCAACTTCTATCTTCTCATTTTCTTCTTAAAATTATTGGGAAAGGTGGTATTAGGTGGTAATGGAAATTTGTAAACAAAAATAGTTTTTTGTGATCAAACTTTTATAACCATGGTAATGACATATAACTTTTGATGAAACTTTACACTATAAATTATTCATATTACCACCATTTAGTACTACTAACCAAACGAGCCGTGAGTGTAATTCACTAGATATGATTACGTAGAATAAATTTAAGTATGAAATGGTGATGGAATAATTGTTAACTATTTTTGAACAGGGCAAAGTGATCAAGACAAAAAGTGTAACATACATGCCCTTTTGGCTTTCAGTTGGAAGTTTAGCAAATGGGATAATATGGACAATCTATGCCTTTCTTCCTCTTGATCAATGGATCCTTGTAAGTCATATTCATCAAGATCACTTTACACCCCATAAAGTGTTATTGTTTCTTTCATTCTCCATTTTGTTATATATTTAATGTGAAGTTTATGTGAAATAATTTTAATAACTTTAGATTAGCATCATAATTTCTGGTATTTCATAGTTCTAAAATGTTCTAATATTTTTTATGACTAAAATTGAAAATACAATACTTATAAAAGTCACCATTTATTTTATTTTGACGCGATGAATATATATATATATATATATATATATATATATATATATATATATATATATATATATATATATATATATATATATATATATATATATATATATATATATATATATGACACATTAGATAATAAGTATTTCAATACGATGAAATATGACACATTTGATAATTCATAAATTTTATTGTTTGGATAGGAGTATATAAAGGGAAAGGAAGGGGAGGGGATAAAAGGATTACATTTTTCTTATCTAGATACGAGTAAGAGAATATTGGAATATTTTTTAATGAAAAACACACTAACCATCTCTTCCCTTTGCTTCCTTTCGTTCCCTTTCCTCCCCTTATTTTCTTCTAAAAATGTTAGTGTAGAAAAGTCACATATGTTTTTAGGCAAAAGAAAATTTTAATTCAATCATCAACAAGAAATTGACACAAAAAAGCACAAGGACAAGCACACAAGTCAACTAGGCTCGACTTATCATCAAATGAAAAAAGGGGCAAAATAAACTTAAAAACTATTTATCCATGTACAAATGTTATTTGATCATTTGACAGTGCACACCATCCTTTTCCAAACTACATTATTCTTGGACAACCATATCCAAAAGACCAAACTCGAAACACCAGTAATGATCAATCAGGGGAACATGAGGCTTGATTGTTAATGTTAGCATATAATTAGGAAAACTTGAGGTGCACAAACGTCATAAGCCGAATAGATATCATCCTAAAAACATATGACAACAATTAGAAGGATTCCAAAAAACTTATAAAGTATGCACACCATTAGAATTTATTGTTGTGGGGCAAAAGATTCCAACACTCTCCTCACATTTCAATCCCTGTCAAGTTCATATAATCAATTAGGGTAGGAACGTTATTTTTTCAAATATACTATCTAATTTTTAATTGAGCATTCAGCTCTGATACTATGTTAAATTGAGTTGAAATTATAATGAATGTGATCATATAATCAAGAAAACACGAGGTGCACATACTTCATAAGCTAAAAAGATACCAGTTTAAAATCATATGGAAATGGGAGGAAGGGATCAAATGATTTATAAAACATGCAAATGATCTTTTAATTCACCAATGTGGGACAAACCATGCCCATATTAACATTATAAACATTTGCTTGCATGAATACCTTTAATGGAGCCATTGAAATCTTCCTATTCTAATCGATTTGGGATGCTCTAGCTACAAGCAGCACTAAAGGGACACTAATTCCAGGAGGGACACAAAGTGCATCAAGGCATCTACTTCATCAACCTCTCTTTGATTTTCAATCTAATACAAACTTGTTAAGGGACTGACTTGCAGTTTATTTTGAAATATAGACCCACCAGAATCCATGTTTCACATCCTCCCTCCCTCTGTGCTTTTAAGTTTGCACCATATAACTTAATTATGTGAGGATTTTTTTTTTGAGTCATATGGTGCAAACTTAATGGAACAAGAAGAGTACCTCTCATGAATCTAATTAACCCATAGATCATGTCCAAAGAGATTTATGGAAATAATAGTGATCTCCTTTAGCACACCCTTAGGAAAAGGTCATAATTTGAGCCCAATAGGTGGTAATGTTAAGGAGAATAACATAAACCAATTATAGTTTAGCAACATAAGAAAATCTCTTACTTACCCTAATTTGTGATCAAGACTTTTTCGAGGATTAAGGAATCTCTAAGTACTTAAAAGAGAAAACACCCTTTAATAAAACCAGTATTGCTTAAAGCATATCAGTATCATAATCATCCAAGCCAAGAGTGTATATACATATTAGATTTTATCACATTAGCAATCAAACCTTTCAGATAAACTATTAAGACTTTGAGCCAAACCTTAGAATCCTTAAATAATAATGCATAAACGACATAATAAAAGGGGGCACATGGGATCTCCTTGCCTTAAATCGCTTTTGACTTGCAATAACTTATGAATGACAACCATTACTAAGTAGTGAAAATTTGGCTGAAGTAATAAAAGTCATAGATACAAACGTAAAAGGTGGAAAGTTTAAAGCCACAAACAACTCCTTAAGCCTCAAGGTATCTTCAATCAACCTTTTCGTATGCCTTGTTGATATCCACCTTGATGAAGCGTCCAAGACGACAATTCTTCCTCGTGTAATTTTTGATAAAACTTTTGGCACAACAAAACATCATGAAGAAATAACTTTACTGTCAGCTAACCAACTAAACAAAAAGCTTAACTAGCTGATGATTGAAGCTCCATAATATATTATTTACTCTAACACATTCTCTCACATGACAGCCCTTTGGGCTAGAAGTATGGATGCAACACAAATCCTTCTCATACAGCCAGGTGCAAAATATTCCACTTAAGTTTGAGGGGTAGTTGAGATTCGAACCCGTGACGTCTTGTCACAATAGCTCTGATACCATGTCAAGGAACCAACTCTACCGAAAATTTTAAGCTAATGGTTAAGGACTCTGGATATATTATACGCTTTAACATGTACTTTTACTTTTAACAAAAAGTTCCTTGAGCATTTAGGCATTAAACTTTGGAACTAAAATTATATTAGCAATATTAAAGACTTCAATAATTTTCTAGAGTGAAAATCTCTTGTACCCTTAAGAAACCATTAACTTATTATATCTCGACTCTTTTTAAAAAAATCCGCCGTTAAATGATCATCCCCTTGTCTTTATTTTCTAGAATAGACCATAAGACATGCTTGATCTCCTCTATTGCAAAGTTGAAGTTCAACAAACGTTCCTAATTAGAATTTAGAGCGGTTGATCACATCTATATTTACCTTTCTTCTTATGCCTATATTATTTCATAAAATATCAAGATAATAATTCATAAAGGCTTCCTAAACAACACTAGAATCAAATGATCAAACATAAATCAGGCCAAGGGTGGTGATCTTATTTCTGGAATTCCTTATTTGGATGCTCTAGAAAAAATGCTAGAGCAATCTTCACCAACCTTCCACTAACAAAGGTTTTCCTTTTATTGAAGATAAGAAAAAAAGTACTTCTATGCACACTTGTAAGTCGAAACAATTCGGTATCTTTAAGAAACTTATCTAAACACCCGATGAGCCATTAGTTCTTTTTTTGTTGACTCGTCAAGCTTGATGGCTCGTATTTAAATATTATTATGTCGACTTTTGATGACGCTTTAGTACTTAAATGTAAAAATGGAAAATTTGTTGCTTGTCATACTTCTACTCAATTCAACCTCTTTTGTATGAGGCTATCTCACCCTGAGATGGGTCCATACAAATGGTCATCATGCTAAACGTTTCTATTATTGGACTATTTGACCCAAGTATGGGGGCACGTCTCACAGTGAGATTAAAGATAGGCATGGGTCAGATTTGGGTCGGTTCTAGCTAGACTTAGATCCAGATTATATTTTTTAATTGAACCCACAATCAGAGCCGAAGACCGTAGGGTCCGAAAATTTTGGACCCGGAGTTAGACCCTGAGGGTCTGACGGGTTTAGGATCTGTTTTTGGGTCCCAAAAACTATATTTATTTTTTTTCTAAATTTTTTAAAAATATATTATATAATTTTCATCCATTCATATAAAATTTTTTAAACATTTTCAACTAACAAAGATCTTCTAATACTTTATACTAATTGAACAACCAAATATATGAAGCTTTCCAACATTAAAATTCTTAAAACAAATATTCATAAAGTTCTTAAAATTACATGAACTGATAAAGTTTAAAATCACGTAATATTTCAAAATATAAGAAAGCTTCAAATCAAACAATTAAATACAAATAATAACTAATAATCCTATATAACTTTGAAAAATAGGACCCAGACTCTAAAGGTATGGACCCAAATCCGACGCGGACTCATGGTGTCCAAAAATAAGTGGATCTAGACCTTTAAATTAGGATCGGGTCGGGTCTAGACCCTTAGGATCCAAAATCGATACCAATCTCTAGGTGAGACTGTCTCATATAAGGATTTCAAGCATGCTCTTATATACTAGCTGGTCTCCTTATTTACCATATAATGGTATAATCCTTAAAGATGGTTTATCTCTTGGCAGATCCCAAATGGGCTTGGAACATTATCAGGTGCTACACAACTTATTCTTTATGCTTGTTACTATAAATCAACCCCAAAGCAAGATGATGATGAAAAGAAGCCAAATCAAGTTCAATTATCATTCAATGGAAAATCACTTGCCTAATTTCTCCTAATCTCAAATCAAGTAGTACTTTGTAGATGTGATCTAATCATAATATCTGAAACTTTATCAGATTACATAATATCTGAAACTTTATCAGATTACAAAGACTAACTTTTATCCTTTATTTAGTGCATAAATAAATTCTAATCATTACATGCATATTTGGTTTTCATGTAACAAATTAGAGGCACTATGTCAGCATAGTTGGTTTATTTTTATGTAACAAAATCAATAGTTCTTATGAGATGAATAATTTATTCTCCAATATTTATTAGTATTTACGCTCTCTGTCTTTTTAGATTACTACTAATAGTGATATGTTAATATGTTATTATTATTAATAATGACTATTAATATCAATTTTTAAAAAAATAGTAGTTTACATGAGAAGAAGGAAAATATCTAGTGACATCATCAAAAAAAATTAAATTTTTGGCAATATAGTATGTAAATTCATAAATAATGTATTTTCATTACGTTATGATTTGTTTAAATTTTTCTAAATAAATAGATATAGCTCGGTCAATTTCACTTATCATTTCAACTATGGTAGGAATTTGGATTTACTCAAATTATACTTGGTAAAAACAAACTCACAAACTCATGTTTTTCTATTATTATCGACAAGATCCGATTAATTCTCACAATTAAGCTTAGGGGACATTAGGTTAAGGCATTGATAATTTATTGCCATTTTGAATTTTTAAAATTGTCTCAAATTCACTCTCTTTGTCTTTTCTTTACCTTCTTTTTAAAATAAATTTTATCAGTTCAATTTTAACATTAAAACAATATAAAAGCTTGATTCAACATAAAAATATCGAGGTAACTAATTTAATGCAAAATTTTGAAAATTTTTCTTTAATGTAACTTTTTTTAAAAATATAAATGGGTTATCTCTTCAAATACCTACTTTGCAAATGTTCAAAGGTGGAAAGAGTCAACTCACAAAATGTGCAACTTTACCTAGTCGCACAAAGAGTGTGATTTGGTCCTTTTTCAAAAACAATATTTAGCTTTTTGTTACGAAATTTATCAAAATTTATCAACAAAAAATGTAAAATTGTGTCTTGAATATTTGAGATAAATTATATAGGATGTGTTTACATTGAACAAGCACTCAATTTAATGAATTGAGAAAGTTCGTTTTTGGAGGAAGGGGAAAAATTGATATTAAAAAAAAGATGACGACACAATGAAAAAGGTGGCGACAAATAAAAAGCGAGTTAGCTTAACATCGATTCATGATAATAATTATTGTCAACGTATTCCATATAGCTCATAAAAGTTACACTAATTGTTACGTGACTACCTTAGTAAAAGGCACGTTGTTGGGCCAATGTTACCCGATTTAAAAAAGGAAAAAAATTAGTTTCATATATGTCGTTATTGTCTCTACTGTGTTCTCCATTATTCCTTCATTTTGATTCTCCTCATTTAGTTTTATGACAAAAAGTTATTCGTCTAGTAAAAAAGAAAAAATTTAGTTTAAGATGCCATTACGTGAGTCATCTCGGCTGGGCATTTGCGTTGTTCATCCATCTAGTTGTGCTGTCTGCTTTCACTTGTGGTCTTGCTAGCACTTGCTGTATGAGTCTCCTTTGTTAATTCTTGTTTCTTTGCTAAATATTTGTTAAAAAATCTGGTACCTCCACCTAACACGTATGCACAACAGATGAATTTTATGTACACTCTTAATTTACAGAATTATAAATACTATTTGTAAAAAGTTAAAAAGTAATTACCTTTGTTGAAACTATATGATATTAATGATTTGGCGCCTCCACTTTCATAAATTTGTCTTTTGCACATGAAAACACTCAGACTGTCAGTTGGTTGCTTTGAAAAACACGATCTCACTTGTAAAATGACTCTACCATTGAATTGTAGTATTGTCGGAAAAGATTACTTTATTTGTTGTTTTTCTTCTAAATTATAACATCAAATCAGATATACTCAAATACTACAATAGATAAACAATTAATAATTTAAATTTAATAATATTTGAACAATAAAACTAACTGATATTTTGAAAACTGGCACATTTACCACGTTCTTATTGAAAGAATATTGTCCTTGCTTTTCTCTTCATTACGTTCATCCTTATATACAATGGAGTTTAGAAGCAAGACAATCCTTGAGCGTGATTGTCGGCTCTAGACTAGGAATCAATAATATACTATATTCTATCAAAAGGCTATGATTTAGGCATGAATAAATATTCCTACCTAACTTAATATACTATAATATAATCACATTATATTTACTATATTTAACACACCCCCACAATCGAATTGGAAGGTTTATGGACACTAAGATTGTCTCGAAATTCTTCGAACAAGACACGTGGAAGACCCTTTGTAAAAATGTCTGTTATTTGATAACGAGATGGAACATGTAAAACACGAACCTGTCCACGAGCAACCTTCTCTCGAACAAAGTGGATATCCATTTCAATATGTTTTGTACGCTGGTGTTGTACTGGATTACCCGATAAATAAGTAGCACTTACATTATCACAGTTGAAAACGACGATGTATTAGAGTTTGAACAATGTGTTTCAAACTCAAATATTACCAAGATCGAGTGTATGAGATTTTAGTGACAAACAAATTACGCTATCAATAATATCGATGTTTGTAGGAGAAAATAAAGCAATAAAACGACACAAAGATTTAACGAGGTTCACCCAACTAAGGCTACGTCCTCCGGTGTATAGTATCTCTTATAATATCAAAAGGAGTTCAATGAACTCTCAAATATGGAGAATTACAATAGAGAAGAGATATAGGCTAGTGTTTGGCTTGGGGTGTATTTGTGGATGATTACAATGTGATTGAGAGCTCTCTATTTATAGGAGAGATCACACTAAGTTACATTAAGTACATTAAAGCTATGATTAAATGACAATGAAACATCCCTAAGTACATGAAGAGTCATAAAACAACATTCTGGAGTATCAGAGACTTCGCTCGACCAAAACAGGGGTTCGCTCGGTCGAGCGACTTGGTCGAGCGGACTTCAAGAAGCTTCTGGTTGCATTCTGTCTGCTCGCTCAACCCAACCTGGAGCTCGCTCGATCGAGCGAGCTGGTCGAGCGGCTCTTTAGAGGCTTCTGACAGTATTGCTCGACTTACTTAGTAGAGCATCTTGAATCAACCTTTCCACTTCTTCATTAAGTGTCATAACTCTCACACTTCATTACCTTATTAATCCACACTTAATCACCATCATAAATCAATCATCAAAACTTAACTTAATACACCCACATTAACACATTCATGGGATTCCATCCCAAAGGTCACACATGAATGCACCTCATCAAATGTGCACTCAAGTCACACTAATCACAACAACCGTAATAAAAGATAATAACGATGTCTTGTTGTACTTAAGATGGAAGATGACCAAAGATCACTATGTAATATATTAAATGGCGAAGTTGTATTAGAAAGTGAAGAAACAAATGGTAATTTCACATGTTCTCCTAAAACACACGAACCCCAAATACTAGAACTTGAAAGTCTATTACAATTAATATTTTTATTGTGCCTAAGAGCATCTAAAATAGGAGAACCCGGATGACCCAAACGATCATGCCAAATTTTAGGAGAAATAGCAGCAAAAGTTGAGGTTTCTAGATTGTTAATTGGAGTAGTAATTGGGTTAAGGTTGCCTTGGCTATCACACCTCATGATTGGCTTCCCCGTCGGAAAATCCTTCACCAAAAATCCAAAAGGATCAAATTCAACAGTTACGGAATTATCAGTAGTGAATTTTCTAACAGAGATGAGATTTTTTTATGATTTTAGTAGCATGAAGGACATTATTTAAATAAAGGTTTGGGCTAGAGGAAGGAAAATAAGTATGACCGTAACCAAGAATAGGAATTTTATGTCCATTTCCAATAATGATATTATTATTTGGATGAGTACTCAAATTAAAATAAGCTTGAAGTTACATGAAGAAGAAGTCATATGAGAAGTAGCCCAGGTGTCCATGTACCACGAAGGATCAGGCGGATTAAGGGACATAGTATGCATCGTAGCTTGAATATCGGTAGGAGCTGACGAACCAACTTGTTGTTGTTGTCCAGAAGCCATGTAGGCTTACTGTTTTTGTGGTCTTGAGCCTAAAATTCATGCCTGCTGATTTGGAGTCCCAGACTTTGCCATGATTGAGTTGGGTAAGGGCAAGGAGGAATGGGCCAACCATATCCCCATGGAAAAGCTTGCTGCCAAAATGCAGAAGACACGTTTAAAGCTTGTGCCGGGGCGATCCTTACCCAATTACTACTCCAATCAACAATCAAGCTACCTCAACTTTTGCCACTATTTCTCCTAAAATTTGGCATAATCGTTTGGGTCATCCGGGTGCGCCTATTTTAGATGCTCTTAGGCACAATAAAAATATTAATTGTAATAGACTTTCAAGTTCTAGTATTTGTGGTTCATGTGTTTTAGGAAACCATGTGAAATTACCATTAGTTTCTTCACTTTCTAATACAACTTTTCCATTTGATATATTACATAGTGATCTTTGGTCATCTCCCATCTTAAGTACAGCAGGACATTGTTATTATCTTTTATTAGTTGATGATTATTCCAATTCTTTATGGACCTTTCCTTTAGCCAGAAAATCTGATGTATATGACACATTCTTGGTTTTTAAAACTCACATTCACCCAATTTGAACGAAATGTTAAAAACATACATTGTGATAATGGGAGGGAGTTTGATAATGGTACTTTTTGGGAATTTTGAAAAAAACATGGCATGTCTTTTTGGCTCTCTTGTCCTCATCATGCTTTACAAATGGCAACCTACTTTCTAAATATTCTTCCGAGTAAACTTTTGAGTAATAAATCTCCTCTGGGAATTCTTCATAAAAGACAACCTTCTTATTCTCATTTACGAGTTTTTGGGTGTTTGTGTTATCCCCTTTTCCCATCTACAACTACTAATAAATTGCAACCCAAATCTACTCAGTGTGTGTTTTTGGAATTTCCCCCAAATCATCGTGGCTACAAATGCTATGATTTATCCTCTCGTAAAATTATCATTTGTAAAAATGTAATTTTTGATGAGAATTCCTTTCCTTTTGCAAAGTTACATACTCCCTATGTCATTCAACATATTACAACTTCTAATGATGAATCTAATGACATGCCACTTCCTCCAAATTTCCCTGTCCAACCCATTCTACGGTTCAATACACCTCATGTCCAAAAATTTGAATAAAATAAGATTATTTAACAACTTAATTCCAAAAATAAGCTTCGTGAAAACTTAATTCCCAAAATAGGCGTCCGTACATCCAAACCTAGCCTCGGTGTAGAAATCCAAATAGATGATCGAATGCAACAAGAGGGGGGGGGGGGGGGGGTGAATTGTTGTGTATTAAGATTAAGATTTTTGCCCCTAATTTTGTGGAATTATAATAAAATAGGACTTAAACATAAAATGAAAAAGATAAAAGGAGACAAAGATTTTACGTGGAAACCCTCTTGGCCTAATAAGAAGGAAAAACCACGACCCCCCGGGATTTCCAAATTCTCACTATGTTTTAGGCAATCAATTACAATCACACAAAACAATTTACTTCACTTGAAGCTTCTCTATTCTAGGCCTATTTCTCTTTCTCTTCTCTTTCTCCTTCTCTTTCTCTTCTCACGCTTCTCTTGAAGCTTCTCTATTCCCTTAGACTTCCCTCAAGTCTAGTTACAACAAAACACACAAATACCCTTACAAGGCCAAATTCTCAAGAGGATAAAAATTAAATAATTGCTTTAAGAAAAATGTAATAAATTAATTGGTATTAGATAGCTAAAAATATTTTTCTTAATAGATCCCCCTTTATAGACACTCTCGAATACTATTCGGTTTGAGTATAGTCCCTCCTATTTATAGTGGAAACAGCCGTCAGTTACCTTAGGCAAAAGAAAGGTAGTGGTATGCCAAAAATAGACTCCGGTTACCATTTGCTAAAGGTGTAAAACGGTTCCTTCAAGCTAAAAATAGCATAGGAGTTAAAACAAAAAATCCTAATTAAAAGGAGATCTTTTTCTCAAAAAGAATAAATCTTAGGGTATTTTTAGATAACCTAAAAATAGTTTTGCCAACCAATTTATTAATTAATTAAGCAATTAATTTAACTCTTAATCGTTACATCAACTTAAAAACAGAAAATAATTTATTTGCAATTTTTCAGCCGATGTTTTCTTCAGACCTGCGACGTGGGAACAGTGTACTGTCTCCATCTACAACTTCTGTCAGATTGTCAACTTTGGGAACAGTAGACCGCCTGTCTACTTTTAACATCCTAAGCATTTATCTAACTTTTTGGATATTCTAAGACATGTACAACTTCCACGAACCAAGTCATAGGCTTCATCAACGATTTTAACAAAATCGGATATTTACCTACAAGACAATCTCTAAAACATGTTTGTTTATTTAAGAGTGAAGTCATCATCAAAACCTAAGAGGCCAACACTCGATTTAAGTCGCTGTTACTAACAGCGAAAGAACAAAAAAAAATTAAAAAGCGTAAGTCGCTGTTACTAACAGCGACTTAAGGAGTTGACCAACTCCTTAAGTCGCTGTTAGTAACAGCGACTAATGGCTTTTATAATTTTCCATTTTCCTTCTCCCATTTCAGTTCACGCGTTTTTCTTTTCCTCAATGAACCTACGAGATCTCCTTCTTCTTTCCACCATTAAAATCAAATTCAATCCTTCAACTAAACTCATCAAATTCCAAGTTTATACCACTAATTAGTTCTGTCATCTTTCTACATCAACCTATGGTACTTTTTTTTTTTGTGTTTTTTTTCCATTTTCGAAATATTAGGGTTTACTGAATTTTAATCAACCTTCACGTTAATGTAGGTTCATAAACTTGCAATTTACTAATTCTTGTTGATCTACAACTTATTGAGGTACGTTTTTATTATAATTTTTTTTATTTGGTGTTGATTTTAAAATGTAAGTCATGTATAGTGGTCATTTACACTTAAACTCTACGAATATGTCGAATGTAGTTGTTATTTACCTTGATCTTCATAATGTGGTTGTTTGTTCGTAAATTTGCTGTTGAATTTAAATTCTATAGTGGTCATATATTTATGAACCTGATAGTGATGTTGATTTTGTATGCATTGTTGTAGAAATGGATTCATTTCGTGTGACTGTTGTATGCTTTTGGAATGGTTCAATTCGACCAACTAGTAACAACGTTAATTATGCTGGGGGTAGACGTAAACAGTTTGCATGCAACTCATACATGGATTTGAATGAATTCAAACATTTTATATGCTCTAAGATTGGCATTGACACTACAAAAAGTACTGTTAATTTAAGTTTTAAGTACAATCTGAGCGGAGACTTGTTAGCTTTTCCGGTTGAGGATGAGGAGGCTATAAATGCAATGTGGGAGTATTTAAGGTCTACCCCTACTCTTTCTTTAGAGTTATATGTAGAAGAGGTACCCCTAGGGAATAAACATATCAATGTTGTAGAAACAAATGCATTCATGAATATAACTTCTTCTGCTCCTTCTCATACGCCCTTCCCTACCCAAGAAACCCAAAATCCCTTTATGCCATCTTCCTCTTATCCTTCTAATGAACCCAATCAACTTCAATTTCAAGTCACAAATGATCATACTTTTAACTTAGAAGATACAAATGAGCCGTGGGGTATTGTTAATAGTGAGAGTAATGAATTCGTAGAAGCTCCTTCTGAGGACGTTGTGGGTGTTGACGAGGAAGCTCTAGCTAATGACATGAGCTTAGGCAACATTCCAACAATCATTGCTCCTACACCCTATGCAATAGTTCCCCCTTTAGATGAACACATTGAGGACAACTCTTGGAGGTCTTGGGATTGTGATACAACCTACACCGATGAAGGAGAGTTTCAAAAGGGTATGATGTTCGATAACAAGGATTCCTTGTTGGAATAGATTGTATCATATTCGTAGGAACGTTGAGTACCGAATTGAGACTTTAAATCGAACCGTGCTCACCTGGAAGTATAAGAGAGGGTGTCACTAGTGGAAAAAACCTCGTTTGCTGCGGTTTTTTGGCTGTTTTTTGCTGCGGCTTTGGCCCCCAGCAATAGTGATAGCAGCAAATGTCCTACTTTAAATGCTGCAGTTCAAAACCGCAGCAAAAAAGGGCATTCTTTGTTGCGGTCAACACAAGACCGCAGCAAATAAGGAGGAGTATTTGCTGCGGTCAGAGGCAAAACCGCAGCAAATAAGTGGGCATTATTTGCTGCGGTTTTGCCTCTGACCGCAGCAAATACTTCTATTTTTTTTTTCTTTTTTCGTTTTATCCTTATAATAATCCAATAACAATACAATGTAATAACAGTGATTAATCCAATGATAATCACAGATAATCAACAATGATCTCTTTTTAATAATAAACTCTCACTCGTATATATAATATACTATTATGTATGTACATATATATATATATATATATATATATATATATATATATATATATATATATATATATATATATATATATATATATATATATATATATATATATATATATATATATATATATATATATATATATATATATATAATATACATTAAAGTGCTAAAAAATAATCTATATATACTAATTACAATTTATCAAAGACAAATATTAGCAAGATACGCGGCAATCTTGTCTTTTAATTCGCGCATCTCTCCACTTCTCAAAGGGCGTGTTTCCCTCGTAATATTGTTTAAAACCTATAATATAATATAAAAATAAAAGATTAATATATAAACATTAGATTTTACCAATAATTATTTAAGAACATAACAAATACTTACGGCATCTATATTTTCGACTCCAAACTCCCTCACGGTTTTTATAATATCGTCCATGTACTTCAGCGCGCAGTAGCCGCATTCAATGGAAGAAAAAGGTTGTTGAAAGCACTAAGAGAAAATAGATGTTAGTGTCAAAAACGGTTAAAAACGCATAAAATCACAACTTAACACGTAATTTCTAGCATATGACTACTATTTTCAATTCTAACCACTTCAATACAATAGTATATACCAAATAGTGTTGTGTGCAGAGTTTCGTGCAAAACAAACCAAGTTTGAGCTGCTTTACGCGCGAAAGTGCCAAAAACGGTTAAAAACGCATAAAATCGCAACTTAACACGTAATTTCTAGCATATGACTATTATTTTCAATTCTCACCACTTCAACACAATAATATATACCAAATAGTGTTGTGTACCAAGTTTCGTGCATAACAAACCAAGTTTGAGCTACTTTACGCGCGAAATTGACAAAAACGCTTAAAAACGCATAAAATCGCAACTTAACACGTAATTTCTAACATATGACTATGATTTTCAATTCTAACCACTTCAACACAATAATATATACCAAATAGTGTTGTGTGCCAAGTTTCGTGCATAACAAGCCAAGTTTGACCTACTTTACGCGCGAAATTGACAAAAACGCTTAAAAATGCATAAAATCGCAACTTAACACGTAATTTCTAATATATGACTATGATTTTCAATTCTATCCACTTCAACACAATAATATAGAACAAAGAGGGTTGTGTGCAAAGTTTCGTGCAAATCTGATACAAATGTGGTTGTATGAAATGAAGATACCAAAGGATTGTAGCCCACACAAGGCTGCATATAAACCTCACGACACAGCAGCAAACTAGTGACCAGACCACCTTGCACGACACGTGGAGACTAAACCTATGCATCCAAGACCTAGGCTAAAGTGGAAATGGAATCTTGGTACTTGGATCTAGCTATCAAGGTTCTAAAACCATTCTAACAATCCCCGTGGACTCCTAGAAGCTGAGGTGAAGGAGGGCTGCTCGACAGTTTGCTAGATCAGAATTGTCTAAGTGTTTGTGGTTGTTTCGTGTTCTTTTCATGATCATTTGTAGTTTATTTTCTATGTCATTAATACCAGCTTCCACACAACATTATCCTTACATAACCAAGGCCTTAATCAGCCCTGGTTTCGCATCAAAACCAAGTTTGAGCTACTTTATTCGCAAAAGTGTTAAAAACGGTTAAAAACGCATAAAATTGCAACTTAACACGTAATTTCTAGCATATGACTAAGATTTTCAATTCTAACAACTTCAACACAATAATATATACCAAATAGTGTTGTGTGCCAAGTTTCGTGCATAACAAACCAAGTTTGAGCTACTTTACGCGCGAAATTGACAAAAACGCTTAAAAACGCATAAAATCGCAACTTAACACGTAATTTCTAACATATGACTATGATTTTCAATTCTAACCACTTCAACACAATAATATATACCAAATAGTGTTGTGTGCCAAGTTTCGTGCATAACTAGCCAAGTTTGTACTTTACGCGCGAAATTGACAAAAACGCTTAAAAATGCATAAAATCGCAACTTAACACGTAATTTCTAGCATATGACTATGATTTTCAATTCTATCCACTTCAACACAATAATATATAACAAAGAGGGTTGTGTGCAAAGTTTCGTGCAAATCTGATACAAATGTGGTTGTATGAAATAAAGATACCAAAGGATCGTAGCCCACACAAGGCTGCATACAAACCTCACGACACAGCAGCAAACTAGTGACCAGACCACCTTGCACGACACGTGGAGACTAAACCTATGCATCTAGGACCTAGGCTAAAGTGGAAATGGAATCTTGGTACTTGGATCTAGCTATCAAGGTTCTAAAACCATTCTAACAATCCCTGTGGACTCCTAGAAGCTGAGGTGAAGGAGGGCTGCTCGACAGTTTGCTAGATCAGAATTGTCTAAGTGTTTGTGGTTGTTTCGTGTTCTTTTCATGATCATTTGTAGTTTTTTTCTATGTCATTAATACCAGCTTCCACACAACTTTAATCCTTGCATAACCAAGGCCTTAATCAGCCCTGGTTTCGCATCAAAACCAAGTTTGAGCTACTTTATGCGCAAAAGTGTTAAAAACGGTTAAAAACGCATAAAATCGCAACTTAACACGTAATTTCTAGCATATGACTAAGATTTTCAATTCTAAAAACTTCAACACAATAATATATACCAAATAGTGTTGTGTGCCAAGTTTCGTGCATAACAAACCAAGTTTGAACTACTTTACGCGCGAAATTGACAAAAACGGTTAAAAATGCATAAAATCGAATTTGTGTACCTTTATTGTTGTCCATTTTGGAAATGTGGCTCTGGATGTAGATTTCATTTGTCCACGCACTTTTTTCATTGCGCTGAAACGCATGGGAAAAGTAAAACTATTTATATATCTATATAACACTTAATTAAATCAAATTGGTAAGATAATTAATTTTACGTACGCATTCAACAACGCTTTGAATTTTGTGTTGCGAGGCGGGCTTTGAGGTTTTTGTAATGAGTCGAAGACGTGCACAGTGTTCGTTAAAGGACATATGACCAAAAGTATCCAATGCAAACTACAAACGTAAATTTAAAATCAACAAATTAGAGAATAGGTGACTTTAAAAATCAAAAGATAAGTTCAATTTCAAAAATAAAACTTACTCTTCCATATATGGAGCCAAAATGAACATGTGTTTAGATGCAAGGAAATTAGTCAAAGCAGTCTGAATGTATTCTCTGACGTCATCTGGATCATTTACACATTTACTACCGAAATCGACTCATGACAAAATCATCCAATTTTTATTGGAGGTTCGCAAGAATTTAGCTCCTCGTAAGCCGCACTAAACTCACAAATAGGAAAATTTTGTTAGTAATTCGGTTATTAAAACAATTAAACAACAATGCCTAACTTGTAAGATAATGAACATCACCTCATGTAGACATGAAAAAGAGCTCATTTATATTTATTACTATCAATCAAATTAATTTTAAAATGAAACTAAATGAGTAAAAATAGTAAAGTTGCTTACCATAGTATCATTCCATAGAGAGTTCTTCAAACCCTCTGGAACCTCGTTCCACGCGTGCAATATGGAAAGCTTGCGGATACATAGACCCACTTGTTTTTCATATTGCCTACGCCATTTTCCGCAGGGTTGACCCAATGCATTGTATTCTAAATGCATGGGTTCTGTGACTTTGAGATTTTTCGTAGGACCTCGCCCTTTTCTTTTCTTACTGGTAGTGGGAGCATCCATTGGTGGGGCGTCTTCAGTCTCAAAATCATTGTCAATCGGTGGAGCGTCTTCAGCCATACGCTCGTATCTCACAATTTGGTCCTCTTCGCTGTCATAACTACGATGCTCATTATCCGATGTCTCAATCTTGGGGACAATTTCGTCTCTGAATAGATGCATTGTATATCAGTACCTGAAAGAGTATGAATAGAAATATATGAGAACATAAGCTAAGTAATATTAAGAATATGACTATGATTTACAATTCTAATACGTTCAACACAATAATATATAACAAATAGTGTTATGTGCAAAGTTTCATGCAAAACAAACCAAGTGCCAAAAAAACTTTAAAAAGCTTTAAATTCATACCTTGTGTATCACTTAATTCAAATGTATTCCTTCCGTGTGATCTACACGCATATAACCAACATCTACATCATCTACATCATCTTGATCCACTGATTTTGGATTGATAAAGGGAGGAGAGTCTTCAAAAGCTTCATATTCTTCCTCATCCTCAACATCACCTATACCAAGGATGCTTCTTTTTCCCGGTACAACAATAGACCATTTTTTATCAAACGGGTCTACAATGTAGAATACTTGCTTGGCTTGTGTGGCTAGTATGAATGACTCCTCACTATCACGCAAACGAGCTAAGTCTACAAGAGAGAATCCACAAGGGTCGTCATTTTTTATGCATGGTCGATTATTATCTACCCACTTACATTTGAAAGAACCAATATTGAAAGTAGAGTAGTCAAGCTCCCATATTTCATGTACCCGCCCGTAGTATACCAATTTAGCATCAACCGGCGCTTGATCCTTCGCACTCGCGTGAAATGTAGATGACGCCAAAATAGAAACCCCACTATTCTGTAGATACGATGACTTCTTGGCTTGACCCTCAGTCCAAAATGTGAAGCCATTAACATCGTAACCCTCATATTTGTTGACATCATCGCGAAGACCAAAAGTTAACCACTTAAAAATTTCGGATACACCCTTGAGTTTTTCGCATATTACTCGATTATGAAACCAATTAATAAACGTCTTGTTATGCAACTGCATCAATGCCCTATCCCCTTTAGAAGGATGCTTTGCACGCAATATATCAAAATGCTCACTCAAAAAAGGATGAACTTCCGGAATACGATGCAACACATACAAGTGTGCTTGTAGAAGGCTTTCTCGAGGAGGTGTGACCGATTTGGAGCCAATTGTTCCTTTTCCCTCAAGCCTTCCTTCATGTCTAGAGGTAGGAAGTCCAATAGGCTTTTCCATAGCCAAATACTCGGCTATAAAGTTACTAATCTCATTGCTCATAGTGCCTTGAATCATATTCCCCTCGGGTTGTGCTGGATTCCTCACCTTGTTCTGTAAAACACCCATGTGTCTTTCAAAAGGATAACACCACCTTAAAAAAACTGGACCGAAAAACTTGATCTCACGAACGAGATGGACAATAAGATGAACCATTATGTCAAAGAAAAAAGGTGGAAAATACATCTCAAACTTGCATAAAGTTACAATCACGTCGAGTTGAAGTGCATCAAGTTTAAAGGGATCAAGAACTTTACTACAAATTATGTTGAAGAACGAACATAGCTCGGTAATAGCATATCTCACATATTTTGGCAGTATTCCACGGATTGCAATTGGTAAGAACACTTGCATCATTACATGGCAATCGTGAGATTTCATGCTTCCCAACTTCAGCTCACTATTTAGGCTCACAAATCTCTTCATGTTGGATGAGTACCCAGACGGAACCTTAATGCCATACAAACACTCACAAAATGTCCGCTTCTCTGCTTTTGACAATGTGTAGCAAGCTGGAGGCAAATAAACTTTGTCATTACTCATCTTCTTCTTACTGCCACCAACTTCATCAGCTTTATTTCTTTTCTTACTCACCTTAACATGTGCCCACAACCCCAGACGAAAACCCTTACATTCAAACTAATCTCGCACGGCCCTAACATCCTTTGTCTTACCCGGAATGTTCATGAGAGTCCCGAGTATGGCATCGCATACATTTTTCTCTATATGCATAACGTCAAGACAATGCCTAACCTGTAGATCTCTCTAATATGGAAGCTTCCAAAAGAGTAATTCTTTTTTCCATAATCGGTCTTCACCCCCTTGCACTTGCCCTGTTTTACCAAATACAGTCTCAACTCCCTTAACCTGTTCATAAACCTCATAACCGGTCAATGGTCGACGAGCTACATGGTCCTCAACCTCCCCGTTGAACAACTTCTTCTTCTTACGATATTGGTGGTCTCGTGGGAGGAAATTTCGATGGTGCATGAATACGTGTTTGCTCTTAGGAATCCACGTGGATTCCATGTCATCGATACATATTGGGCATGCTTCTTCCCTTTGTTCTTGTACCCCGATAAGTTGCCATATGCCGGAAAATCATTAACGGTGCATAAAATCATTGCACGCAAGGTGAACTGCTCATTAGCATATGCATCAAACACTAAAACGCCTTCATCCCACATCTTTCTCAAATCCTCAACAAGAGGTGCAAGATACACATCTATGTCATTGCCAGGTTGTTTAGGACCCGAGATAAGAAGCGAAAGCATTATGTACTTACGCTTCATACACAACCAAGGTGGCAAATTATAGATCACTAAAAGTACCGGCCAAGTACTATGTTGAGAACTAAGATTGCCGAATGGGTTCATTCCATCCGTACACAGTCCGAGCCTTAAATTACGAACCTCATCTCCAAAAGTCTTATGCAACCTATCAATACTCTTCCACTCCAGAGAATCAGATGGATGTGTGAGCAAGTGACCTTTCTTCACCCTATCTGCATGCCACCTCATATTTAACGCATCTTTCTTTATAAAAAACAAGCGCTTGAATCTAGGTATTATTGCAAGATACCACAATACCTTAGCTGGGGGCCCTTTAGCATTCCAAGCCCCTTTACGCTTGTAGCGCGATAACCCACACCTAGGACACTCTTCTAAGTTCTCGTTTTCATTCCGATACAACACACAATCATTCGGACACACATGAATCTTCTGGTACTCTAAGCCGAAAGGACACATGAGCTTTTTGGCATAATACGTCGACTTTGGAAGTTCATTTCCCTCAGGAAGCATCTCACCTAATAACATTGTGAAACTAGCGTCACTCCAATTGAACTTTGACTTAATGTTGAAAATTGTCAACACTGCTGTTAGTTTGGTGAACTTTGTACATCCAGGGTACAAAGGCTTTTGAGAAGCCTCTGTCAACAAGTCAAAAACATGAGGACGTTTTCCTAACTCATCCTCAACTCCCTCCATCATCTCATCAACACGATCCACATCCTCATCGACATTCTCTTCATCTGTCTCTTACCCATCAACATGATCTACTACATCCTCATTGACATCGGCCACATTATTGACGTCCTCAACAACACTTTTCTCTTTGTAAACTCCCTCCTCACCATGCCAAACCCAAACATGATATTGAGGCCTAAACCCACGTCGAAGTATGTGCTCCCTAAGGATATCAACACTATCTACCTTTGATACATTGCCACAACTAACACATGGGCAATAAAAACCAACTCCCCCCGTCCTAACTTGATGTTCAACCGCAATACTACAAAACTCTAATACGCCATCAAAATATTCCGACGATTCAAGGCTTCCATACATCCAAGAACGATCGTTTGTCATCCTAATTAGTGTGATTAATTGATTCAAAACAAAATTAATACACAACTTTTAAACATATATACTTAATGAACTCTAACTAACCACAAAAGTAAGTAATAATCATTCATTTAACACTAATTAACCCAAATAATAACACAATGTTTTTTAAACTGTCCAAATGATGTTTATTGTAGTAACCATAATTAATATTTATATATACTAACAACATATAAAAACAATAAAAACAAAATCACATTCATAAACTTAGACAACTAATTAACATTCATATCAACAACTCATTCATTTAACCATAAACAAACCCTAATCAAACCTAATTTACAAACTAGAAAAAAAATTACGATAAATTTAAAACTTAAAAACCACACACATTCATAAATAAAATGAAGAAATTACTTAAAAATATAACAAAATATGATATATATGATAAATTTAAAACTTAAAAACAACAACAACATACACATTCATAAAGTATGACAAATTTAAACTTAATTTACAAACCACACACAAACCACATTCACAAATAATTACTAAATATACAAATAATTAATTAACAAACCATATTTTTAACTAAATTACTAAATTCGTGAGTTTTGAAGATGAATTTTTGTCTTTTATTTTTGTGATATTAATTGATTTTTATGGGTTAATGACGGTAAAAAAACTAGAACAAAGAGGTGATTTTTAAGGCATCATGTATGTTATTATTATCATTATGCCCCGTACATCCCATTCACATTAAGTATGATTGAAGAATGATGATGATGATGAACAAGAACACAGTAGAAGAATAGTAGGGGTTTATGAAAATTCGAAGTTTGATGATGAACAAGAACAGCAGCAACAATTTACCTTCAGAAACCGTTTGTGAAGATGAACAGCAACAAGAATGATGAACAGCAGTAAATGACCCTTTGTGAAGATAAACGGCAACAAGAATGATGAACAGCAGCAAATGACCGTTTGTGAAAATGAAGATGAACACAAGAAACAAATACAAATCTTGATGCTTAATCTTATACGTTTGTGAAGATGAAGAAGAGGAACGAAGTAAATGAAGATGAAGATGAAGCGTTTTTTCAATGAGGAACAAAGAAAAGTACTGTATAATACGTATTTGAGAAGGGATTTGTGAAAAAAGAAACTGGCGGGTTTTTAAAAAAATTTTGTCCAACGGTCATTTGCTGCGGTTCAAAACAAAACCGGAGCAATTACAAATTTTGTGAAGGGTTATTTGCTGCAGTTCAAGCAAAATCGGAGCAATTAACATTTTCATGAAGAGTTATTTGCTGCGGCTCAACTAAAATCGGAGCAATTAATATACTTTTTAAGAGTTATTTGCTGCGATTGAGGAAAAACAGGAGCAATTAATAAAGTGTGATGGTTGATTTGCTGCGGTCAACTGGAAAACCGCAGCAATTAGAATTTTTTTTTTCTTGATCCATTTTCCTATTTTTTGCTGCCAATAAACAAAAACCACAGCAAATGTTGAGCAGCAAATACATTTTTTACCACTAGTGTGTGGTTGGAGGCTTAGGGCTAGGAAGAGCTCCTATTCACCATCATGGGAGATTGTTACGTATAAAGGGAAGCATGGGGGTTGTGTATTAAGTACTGAAAATGTGTCAGCTGGGCACATTCATTTGACATCTTCCGTGATTAACAATCTTATTAGAAATTGTGTTGCTCAAGACCCATCAATTAAGGTCTCTATTGTGCGTCAAATGGTGAAAGACCAATTCGGTGTCGAAGTGACCTATAAGCGGGCATGGTGTGCTAAACAGCAAGCCCTTCTCTCCATCTATGAATGGTACATGGGAAGATTCGTATCCTCTTCTTCCACGCTTCTTGAAGGCACTACAAGTTTCAAACCCCGGGACTATAGTTGAGTGGTTCTTTAAGGAAGATAATGATGTTGGTGTGTACGTGCGTCCAAGTATTAGAACTTTCCAACACGTGTTCTGGGCTTTCCAACCTAGTATTGAGGGATTCAAGTATTGCAAACTCCTTATTGCCATTGACGGAACACATTTGTATGGTAAGTATCACCATTCGTTGTTGACTGCGATTGCCCAAGATGGGAACAAGGGAATCTTCCCGCTTGCCTTTGCATTGGTCGAGAAAGAATGCATACCCGCCTGGTCATGGTTATTGGCGTGTGTTCGTAAGCATGTGATACATAGTCCAGGGTTATGTGTTATTTCCGATAGACATGCGGGCATTCTAGCAACCATGGAGGAGCCAGAATGGCAACCTCCGAACGCCCATCATAGGTTTTACTTACGGCATTTGTTAAGTAACTTCTATCGTCAAATGGGTAATGTGAAGTTGAAGAAGATGTTTGGACGGACTGCAGAAAAAAGACAAGCACATAAGGTCATCGAGGGTTTGAAGGCCATTGGTGTTGCTAATCGAGAAGCTCTTTTTTGGATTGATCAAGTTGGTGATATGTGTAAATGGTCAATATGTCATGATGGAGGGTATAGGTATGGTGTTACTAATACCAACTTAGCCGAACTATTCAATAATGTGATGAAGGATGTACGTTTCTTGCCCATAACTATTGTGAAGTTCACCTTCTATCGTGTTAATGATTACTTTGTTAAAAGACGAGAGAATGCAAACGCGTGGCTAATTGGGGGAAATAAGTACACTTCACACACCACTAGAATTATCACCCGTAACACCAAGAAGGCAAACTACCATGAGATCGTCGCATTTGACTATAGATGAGACCTTTTCCAAGTTAAGACTGGACGTGGTAATAGAGGATTCGCCAAGGGTGGTAAAATACAAAGTGTGGATATGAGAGAGATGAAATGCACTTTTAACAAACCACCCATATATCACTTACCTTGTTCTCATGTTCTTGCCGTATGTATTAAACGACACTTATCCTACGAGCGCTTTGTGGACTCCTGCTACATGACCCAGAGCTATGTCAACACATACGAATCCATTTTCTTGCCTTTGATTGATAAGAGGTCATGGCCTCAATACACCGGTGTTGAGGTGATACACGATCCAGATCAGATTCGTGGACTAGGAAGACCTAAGTCTAGGAGGATCACAAACGAAATGGACAAAGGATCGCGGAGACGCAACACTAGTCAACGGTGTGGTAGTGATGGTCACAACACTAGAACTTGCACGTCAAGGTAAACAATACATGTATTTGAGTATATAAACGTATAGATTATCAAACAAATAAATAACATAACTAAATAATTTGAGTACTTGTTAATTATTTTTACAATAAACAACGCTTAGTTATTGTTGAATTGCAGCAGAGATGGATCCAGCAGTTCCAGGCCCTCTCGACCCTAGTGTGCTTACGATGTAGGCGGATCATAGGAGCAGTGTGCTATGGGATGTTCAGGTTATTGAATTTACCCTTTTTGAATTTATATGCCTTAATACTTTAACCTTAAGGTAACATAATATTTGCGTTTAAGTGTCCGACACGGAGACCCTATACACCAAACATCCCGATTCAGAACCGTGGGCGATTGACGCACGGATCGTCCTGTACCTTCAGCTCGCGAGGTTGTATGACTTCCACCTGATCGCGTACGGGAGAGTCGATCGGGCGCTAGTCACGACTTTAGTCGAGCGGTGGCGCCAGGAGACTCATACCTTCCACCTACCTCTAGGTGAGGCTACCGTCACATTACTTGACGTAGCTGTGCTTACACGGCTTCCCATCCAGGGACATGCCGTGTGCACCGATTGACGCCAACTCGAAAGCTGGCAAGACAAAGTACACAGATTATTAGGAGCCCGACCTCCAGCAGAGGTAACCAAGGGGAGTAGCCTGCGCGTAGTGATGGCCACGGAGCGGGTTACCCGAAACCGAACCGGTCTCGAACCGCTTGAAACCGTCCCGGAATCAGAACCGTTCACGACGTGTTTCGAACCGGCCCGAACCACGAAACCGTGAAACCTCCGGAAAAAAAGTTGCCGGAACCGTAAAACTGCCGGAAAAAAACTGCTTGAACCGGACCTAAGAACCGCGGGTCGGAACCGGAACCGGTCCGGGTGAACCGGACCACAGGTTCCATGGAACCGGAACCGGAACCAGTCTGGGTGAACCGGACCACAGGTTCCGTGGAACCGGAACTGGAACCGGTCCGGGTGAACCGGCCCACAGGTTCATTGGAACCGTTCGAAAAAAAGTCGTTAACTAGTCGTTGTGATTTTTACTATAAATATATATCACTTTCAATCATTTTCATTTACAACTCATCTCTTCTCCTACTCTCACTACTTACTCTATGTACTTAATTACGCAATTATTCTCTTAATTACATAATTAGTCTTTTAATTATTTATTAATTTAGTTAATTATATAATTAGTCTATTAATTATTTATTTATTTCTTAATTCTATTATTATTTCAATATTATCATGTCTTCTTTTTTGAAAAAACCCTCTAAAAAAGTTACTAAAGTAGCAAAATCATTGGGAGGTTCTAGCTCCAAAAGAAAGGCCACTTCAACTCCGTTGATATCAACAACACCTTCCATTAGTAATTATAATTATGAACCAAATTATTCAGAAGGGTACGACCAAGAATTACACAATTATGCAGAAGAAGTGGAAAGAGAAATACAAATTGATGGAGAAGAAGAACAAGAAGAGGAACCAACGACCCCTATTGGGATACATAGATCTCGACAGTCATGAACAAGATCACATGAAGAACAACTACAACAACAACAATAAAGACAAGCTCGTGGTAAACGAGTCAATTTCCAAACTAGCGGTTAGTTTTATAATTTTGTTCTTCAAATTGATTAAATTTAAAATTATTATTTATTTATATATTGTGGTATTTGAGTATGTCTTTATATTTAAATTTAGATGAAGATGAACCAGTAAGACAAATTTGTGAAAGTCAAGGAGTAAATCCCTTAGTTTCATACAATTTCACCAGAGGTAAATACTTTTTAAGTTTTTTATACATACACGATATTCATATTTTATAAATCAAGAATGTATTAAAAATTCATTTATTGCGTTTTGTGAATACGTGTTAAATGGTGGTACGGGATCTTTTAACAAACATTTGGCAAAGAAGCACGAAATTACAAAAGAAACTCATGCAGCAAGCGGCAGCGGGACCATAAGTGGAAGTCGATAGTGGGACATTCCCAGCACAGGTATGCCTTTTAAATATAATCGTAATGATATGATTGATGAATTTTCTAAATATGTAATTTGTGATGAATTGCCATTTAACCATGGTGAAAGTAGGGCATACGAGCATTACACTAGAAAAAATTTGCAACCACAATATAGAGCAATCCCTAGGAACACTCTTAAACGACATACGGGTGAAAACATAAAATACAGATTAGTAGAGATATGTAAAGAATGGAACTTATTAGATAAGATATTTTGTTGTTCTACCGATAATGCAACCGCTAACATTAAATGCATTGAACTTTTGTATAACGAACCTGCATTTAGTTTTATTCTTGGGGGTAGATTATTACACGTACGTTGTTGTGCTCATATAGTAAACTTATCTTGCCAAGCAGGTATAAAACAATTAAGTGATTTATTAGATCCCATTAGAGACATAGCAAAGTGGCTTAGAATTGGACAGATAAAGAGACGATAGAAGCAATTATGTAACCAGTATCAACTAAAAAAAGTGTATTGGTCATTAGATACTCCTACATGTTGGGGCTCAACCAACGCTTTATTAAGAAAAGCGATTGCTTATCGTCCAGTTATAACACAACTTTATAGTGTGTGTACAGATAGCTATATAAGTGATGACATATGGGAACTAGCTATAGGTGTACATAAAATATTAGAAGCGTATGACCACGCAACTAAGATTTTTTCATATGTTTACGAACCAAACGCTCACTTAGTAATAAGTGAGTGTATTACTATTTTTTATCATCTTCTTAAACATTCGCATGATGATACTAACCCATATTTAAAGCCGATTCTTGCAGATATGATGGATAAGTGGAAGACATATTTTACCAATTTTCCTTTTAGAAGTAGATAATTATCTTAAACATCACTTTGAAATTGACCAAGGTAGCTATAATATTTTAAAGTGGTGGAATGAAAAATCTATAAATTTCCCATATTATCGAGAATTGCAAAGGATATCCTTGCAATTCCTTCTTCTACGATTGCGTCGGAGTCTGCTTTTAGTGCAGGTAGAAGAGTTTTAGACGAAAAGAGATCTCGTCTTGCTCCACATAGTATTCAAATATATGTTTGCAATAAATATTGGGTTCAAGCGGAGATTCGAACACAAGGACTAAGGAATGATGATGATCAAGGCAATGATGATGATCCATGGATGATGAAGGATACATCTGCATCATCGTCAGGAGGAGAGTCAGCGGAAGCATCTAACCAACCAGATGATGATGACGAAGACGAATAGGATCCATCGGACAACGATAAATCAACATTCAACAACTACAAATAAAAGGTATGACAAAGAACTACGTGGACTTTGATTCCTTCGGGATACGTAGGCAGCTTAGTATTCCTTTGGATACTAGGTTCAAGTCCATTTTCTCCCTCTTTTTTTATTAATCGCCTTTATTGACATTATCGTTGATTTTTCTTATTAATTTATTTTTTTCATTTTTTTAGTAAATATTTTAATAACGATTACAACTTCACAAGCAATGAATTTCGCTAATAATCAAGTAATCATCAAAGGTACATCCGCAATATTATAGTATTTTTATATTATATAAATATTTAAAGGAAAAATAAAAATGGAACCGATGGTCCGACCCGCCCGCCCCGCGAGTTGGAACCGCCTCATGAACCACCAAGGAACCGTTTGGAACCGTCCGGAACCGGAACCGAAACCGTTCGCGACAGGTTCCAGATGGAACCGGAACCGGGTGGAACCGGAACCGGACCGTGGCCATGCCTACCTGCGTGTAACATGGCTTGCGCAGAACTTCGCGAACCTCCTTGAAGGAGCTGATGATGCCACCATTAAGAGACACTGTAACACCCCGAGATTTTGTGACGTCAAACCGGAACCGGATGGAACCGGAACGGAATCGGCCCAACCCGGACCGTGGCCATGCCTACTTGCGCGTAACATGGCTTGCGCAGAACTTCGCAAACCTCCTAGAAGGAGCTGATGATGCCACCATTGAGAGACACTGTAACACCCCGAGATTTTGTGACGTTATTAATTAATATTTTAATGATTTATGGGTATTTTATAATTATATTAAATTAATTTTGAAGTAGTTTTAATAAATTTCTTTCACATACGAATTGAAATATTAACATCTATTTATATTAAAAATACAATTAGAATTTCTAAAATAAAGAGGTTCGAATCAAAATGATTACTTTATTAAATTTCTTAGTTGGGTCTCGCAAGAAAATTAATCTTGATAAGAAATAAATGAATAAATAATAATAATAATAATAATAATAATAATAATAATAATAATAATAATAATAATAATAATGAGTAAGAGGCTTTAAAACCCTACATGCCCAAACCAGCCGCCACTCTCCTCTCCTCCTTTCTCTTCTCCCTTTCTCTCACTCCCTCCTCCCTCACTGTGAGCAAGAGCAGCCGGCAGCCACCCCACGAGCAGCCACCAGCACAGCTCCGCCTCTTCTCCTTCTCCACAAGCAAAAACTGACTCCTCCCTGTCCTCCACAGGTGGCAGGCGGCAGCAGCCGACCTTGCTCTACCACCTGGCAGCAGCAAGCTGCTGTGATGCAGCCTCCGCAACCCACGCAGCTTCTTCCATCACCTTTGTGCTCCACACCACCACAACAACCACCTATACCCTCACCCATTTCTAGTTCCCCTTTGTGAGCCATCTCCTCTTTTCTCTAATTTATTTTCTAACTTTTAATTGGACTTTTATTAAGTGTATTGAGTTTGATGTTTGTTGTGTTAATTTCATTGAATCTTTTTGTGGGTAAGAATTTGATTGATGAATTGAAACTTAGGATTTGAAGTGTGATTTGATATTATGGGTGATGTGTTGGTTTTGTATTAGTTTCTTTGAATCTTAGCATGGGTAATTAAATATGTTACCTTTGAACACGAATTGACTAGGGTTTGGATTTAGAAATGAAATCACTAAGGATGTGTGTTTTATTCTATATTTTGGGTGGTGTGATGATTGATTAAATAACCTTAAAAGTTGTTTTGATACTTAGTCGATTGATTGTTGTTGTGATAATTAGTAATGATGATGATTGTAGCTGATTATGGAAGTGATTTTGATTGGTTAAATTGAGAATAATAGCTACTATTTGTTGTGGTTTGATTGTTGTGAATTACAAATACCCTTATTAGATTGTTATTAAAGTTATAGATACATAATATTAGTAAGCCAAGAGCATAATGTCAACTAATCGTCGATGGTTGCTAAAGTTAATTGTCGTGTTGTTTTGACTATAGTTCTTAATAGCTTTGGAGAATGTAACAAATGATATCTCGATACAATAACTCTAAGATTTTCCTTATCGTTATATTAATGTTATATTAAAATTGTAAGATTTAGTTATGATTAGTTATTTTTGGGTAACGCGAGCCAATATGCTTAAAATTAGTTAATGTAAAGTAACGATTCACACATACTTCTACTTTAAATTGATGGAAAGACTTATGTTGTGTTGAGTTAATGATTTTAACTTGTATTGAATGAGTTTTGTGCGTGCTAGAGTAATCGGAAACTCATGTTGAATGGATGATAGCGGTTACTTTGGTATTTAGTTTAGTATGGCAAAGTAGTTAAAGGAACTTATTAGTTCTACTCGTAACTTATATAGGTGCCCATTTGTAAGAGGAAAGTAGAGCCTTAGTCGGGTGATTTTGTGACTTTTGATCGTGCATTGACGCTTATAGGTACGTACACGCAGTAACTAACCCTTATATGCAATTTGCTTTAAGACATTACTGTTTATTGTGATGGTATGCATTGTATCGAAACTATAAGGTACTAGTGAGTACACTTTATATGAAGAGCCATCGATTATGAAATCCCTGAGCTTAGAATAGTTTAGAGAATGAGAGTGTTAGTAGAAGGCAGGGACCACCCCCTTATTTATTTAAGAATTAGATTATGCCTTAATTGGAGTTAGAATGACTCCTTTATAGGTGAATTTCATATTTTGATGAGTGGCTCAGTGGGTTTTGGCGTGCTGCTATCCCAGGGCGCTCATTATTAGTCGAAAGTGGAAGTTATTCCCATCTGATAAAGTTTTAGATTATGATTAGCTGGCGTGACTCAACTGGATTATGTCCAGTTGATTTATTAGTCCCCTAGGTGAGGTTCGACGGGACCACCGTAAGGGGGTATAAACATGCTTGGGTCACTGGGTGCCGGATGGCCGATACCACCCCTTGACCGAGGTGTTACCATGCGGGCCTTGCAAACCCCAATATGGTGGCCTCTTCACTGGTTTAGAACCCCAGTGTGTTAGTTTTACCCGAAGGTAGGACCCGAGAGGGTCAGCTGCGGGGGGCATGAGCTCGTACTTTGCCATGGGCGCTGGATGGCCGATAATGCCCTTAGCCGTGTCACTATGCCAGGAAGTAAAGAAAGATCCACTGATAGAAATTTATTCAGTGATAAAAAGTTTATTCATTAATTGAAAGTTATTTAATGATAGAAGGTTCGTTCTTTGATAGAAAGCTTACACATTGATAGAACATTTACTCATTGATAGAACATTTACTCTTTGATAGAATATTTACTCATTGATAGAACATCTACTTATTTATAGAATAGTGTATGCTAGTGAGAAGTGTGCCTAAGTTAAGTTACCTCAAGGGTATTACAGACTATGATCACACTTACCTTAAGATAGACAAGCTTTATAAGGTCATGTGTTAGGTATTCTATTAATGCCTTGGTCGAGTTGATACTATACGTGTTTTGCAAGAGTTTATGTTTGAAAAGAGGAGCGTGAAGACCTGCATTCTACCCAAGAACACATGGTTCGGGTTGGAAAACACATAATTAAATTAAGAAGTATAAGTGGCCGATAAACGGTTACTATTTGTGCTTGCGTTTTATGAAATCATCTTATGTTGTTTATGATATAATGCTATCTAGTAGTTGGCCTTATTATATTTGATGCTAATTACTGACGTGTACGTGTTTGTGTTTATGTTTGATTGTTGATGACTTTCTATGATTGTCCTGCTATGACACATTGGCCTTTGGTCTAATGTCGAGCAGCAGGAAGATCATAGACAGGCGTAGCAGGTACTGAAGCTTCTTTTGCATTGCATTGCATTTGGGGAGAGTGATGAGGGTGAAGCATAACCTGTGTCATACCGCTAACTTTCGAATTTGTAGTTTATGTTATCTTTTGTAAATTTTGGTTGTATATGATTTGTTATGAGGCCTTGTGTCCTCCCTCGTATATTTGTATTTCCGCTGTGTAGTTTATAAATCTGTATGGTTTTAAGGAGTTAAATCTTTTTAAGACGCAAACGTCGACACTGGAACCACGATCCATGCTTGGCATGTGGATTTGAGAAGCCGGCGACAAACCATTCCGCCGTGATATAGTTTTGATAGGCCGTTGGTGCCTTTACTTTGTTAGCTCCTAAATAACTTTTGTTTTTCTACAAAGGCGCACAGTTTTAAGGCAGATGCTGCCAAAATTTCCACTCACCTTTTTAAAGTTAATATTTAACGTTTATCCAAATCCTTTTTGTTGGCCTCTTAGGTTTTGATGATGACTTCACTTTTAAATAAACAAACATATTTTAGAGATTATTTTGTAGGTATATATCCGATTTTGTTAATCGTTGATGAAGCCTATGACTTGGTTCGTGGTAGTTGTACATGTCTCAAATATCCAAGAAGTTGGACAAATGCTTTAGAAGTCAGTTTACTGTTCCTAGAGTTAAAGTCCTGACGAAAGTTGTAGATGGAGACAGTGCGCTGTTCCCCACGATACAGGTCTGAAGAAGACATTGACTGGAAGTTACGAAAATTATGTTTTCAGTTTTTAGTTAATGTAAAAGGTTTAAAGTTTAATTAGTTGCTTAATTAAATTAATTTATTAATTGGCAAAAAGTTTTTTTAACGCCTAAAAATATGGAGAAGACTTATTCCTCACTTTGAATTAGTCTCCTATAAATTCGGACACCCAAGAGATTTATTCTCTACTTTGAACAAGTCTCCTATAATTTAGGATCTTCCTAGTGACTCATGTACTATTAACCGTACAAGAAAACCGCAGTCATTTTTCTACCTCTACTTTCAATAACTTCCCAATTTTCTTTGGGAGCAAGTAAGTAAATGGAAGTTATGGGGTGAGTGCACTACATGGAAATCGTGGGTTGAGTGCACTGATGGCTGTTCCCTTTATAAACGAGGGAAGCTACGCTCAACCAATATCCATCTAAGAGTGTCCTTAAGGTGAGATCAAAATAAGAAAAATATTTTGTTCATTAATTTGCCAATTAATTCATTATATTTTTCTTGAGCAACTACTTAATTTTAATCATCTTAAGAATTGGCCTTGTAAGGGTAATTGAGTGTTTTTGTTGTAACTAGACTTAAGGGAAGTCTAGGGGAATAGAGAAGCTTCAAAGAGAAGCGCGAGAAGAGAAAGAGAAGGAGAAAAGAAGAGAAGAGAAATAGGCCTAGAGTAGAGAAGCTTCAAGTGAAGCATATTTATTTTATGTAATTGTAATTGATTGCCTAAAACATAGTGAGAATTTTGAAATCCCGGGGGGTCGTGGTTTTTCCTTCTTATTAGGCCAAGAAGGTTTCCACGTAAAATCTTTGTCTCCTTTTATTATTTTTCTTTCGTTTTTGAGTTTAAGTTTTGTTCTTTACTTGATACAATTTCGCAAAAATTAGAGGCAAAAATCTTAAACCCAATACACAACAATTCACCCCCCCTCTTGTTGCATTCGATCATCTATTAGCATTCCTACACTTTTCCTTTTCTTTTATGCAACACCCGAATTTCCTCTCGTCCTTTACGGTTTTGGTTTCTTTAAGGGGTCGGAAATTCAAGAGTGTTACAGACACGCTAGGGCGTATCTCTAGTATCTGATTGGTGCTGTCTTGTTCTCCGACAAGACTGGCAACCGGGTACAACTATTGTACTTGACGTTGCTTGATGCGCCCATGGGAGGTCATCTCTGGGTACAGCTGGGGTTCGGCAGCCCTAGTGTATCTTTACAGGAGACTTTGTGAAGCTTCACGGAAGAACGTGAAGGAGATCGGTGGGCCCCGCATTATTGCAGGTAATACTAGGTTTACATGTTACTATTTTGTTCCTTTTATTAATTGTTTTTGTGTTTCTTTTACTTACGTATAATTGTAATTTATAGCTTTGGGCGTGGGAGCATGTTCTCATTGGTCAACCGATGAGGAGTGTGGGACGTGGTGCATTTGCGCCACCAATTCTTCCACCCCACATGTGCCATATGGATCGCGGTGGTCCTTTGAAAGACGAACAAGGACCCATACAGGATCGGGCGTGGGGTTCTACCGCGATCAACTTGATCTACTACGAGCGGACCAGGTAACAACTTCACTACAACTTGTTTTGTAACTATCACATTGTGTAATTTATTAATTGAATTTTCACGTTTAGTTTCGATGGGACCCTTACCCCGCTGAGGCATACGCTGCATTGCCTCAGCACTGGGGCATATTGTCAGGGGCGTGGAGAGCATCTGTACCTCTTATCTGCTTCGACATAGTCGAAGTGCATCTCCCTGAGCGCGTACTGCGCCAATTTGGGATGGAACATGGCATCTCGCCGCCATGTGACACCGATCAACTAGCTCGAGATCAACTGGCGCCATGTCGCTCGTTGGGAGCATAGGCTGGAGCTGTTGGCCCAAGGTGCACCGATCGATGTTGTAGGCGCACCTACTTCGGCATATTACATGCTATGGTTCCTCTCCATCACTCGTCGATGGATGACACCACGAGGTATCATGGCGACAGCCCAGTACACTCCCGCAGCACCGACGATGACACACTTTGTAAGTATTCTTCAACATTGATTATTATCCATAGAACTTACACGTTAAACATTTCATTAATACTTAAGTCTTACTGCAGGCACAGGGCATTGCTTCAGTCATCAGCTCCTCCCAAGAGGAGCCCATACAAGAGATTGCCCAAGGCATACTCCGAGGGACGCAGTTTCAACACTTCATTCCGGAAGTGAATGCGCCCCACACCACTATGTACGAGTACGGGTCATCTCCTCATCACGCCGACGTTCATCTTGAGGAGGTTGACTTAACGTGCCCGGACTACGATGCCGGGTCAACGTATCAATCACCTCCCCTACCCGAGCGTCATGCGACAGCCTCTTACTATCGTAGGAGACGTCGTAAACCGTCACAGTTAGACAGGGTACAGGAGGAGGATTAGCATTAGAATACTGTTTGTATATATTGAACATTTGTACATACTCAATATTTGTAACATTTGGACTTTTGTGTATAATTTGTAATATATATGTAGATGTATATATTTTTATCGTATTATCACATGTTTAATATGAATGAAATGATGTTAGGTACTCAGAGTTTTCGGCGATGAATCATTCCGCCAACAATGCAGTATGAATTTAATCAAAAACAAACAGACAATCATATTCAAATAGGAAAAATGCTATCAAAAATTCAACACAATTTCATTCAAGTTCAACAAATCCATATCAAATTACATATTTCATTCGTTAAGTTAAACTACCGTCGCTAACTAAGATGGCTTATTAAAATTTCTCATAATCCTTTCAGTCTCCTCTTTCCTATGTGTCATATCATCTATTTGTCTCTTTAGATTAAATACCTCATCTTTAAGCTCTTATTTTTCTTTTTCAAGCCATATTATTAAGTCTCTCTACCATTTAGTACCCTCTGGAACAATCCATCTAAAGTATGTGCATCCTAATCCATCAGCCAAGTAGAAAGGGCAAGCAACAAAATCACGCCCTGGATCGAAGTCGCTCCAATCTGTATTAATCTCAACTTCATAACCACACTCAGAAAGCTCTTAAATACAATGCTCCTTTGACATCTACGGAATACATATAACATAGTAATGTAAGTGAACTTTCAAAAATAATATTAACATTTATAAATTGAGAGTAAAACAAACATAATACCTTATGTTACCTTTATAAATTTATTCAAAAGAACAAGAATGATGTAGATTACATATAATGAAGTAGGGAAATGATGGAGTTATTTATAGAACATCATTACAACGGCTATTTTCAAGTTTGCAACGGCTATTTTTCTAATTAACAACGGCTAGTTTACTTCGTACAAAAAAAATAAAAGGCTTAACTCGCTGTTACTAACAGCAACTTAAGCCTTTTTTTTAACTTTCGTTGTTAGTAACAGCGAATTAAACCAAGGCTATGCTTGGATGTGCGGACGCTTATTTTGGGAATTAAGTTTTCACGAAGCTTATTTTTGGAATTAAGTTGTTAAATAATCTTATTTTATTCAAATTTTCCCTCATGTCCCTTCTTCCCAGCAAGCCCAACCGCCTACCCTTGCTACTGATTCCCCACAACTACCCGTGGGCCATTATCTCTTATTGGCCCATCACCTCATCCCTCACCTCATACTTCCCCTTTGGCCCAATCACAATCCATCCAATCAAACAATCTAGCACCACAACAAATTTCTCTCCCATGGCCAACAATTGTGACCCGTAGCCAAAATGGGATATGTATACCAAATAAAAACTATTCGTTTGTTTCCGAGATTTCAAGGTCACCTTTGCCTTGTAACACGATTGCGGCTCTATGTGATCCAAGTTGGAAAATGGCCGTGGATGATGAATATGATGCTCTTTTTAAAAATAAGACGTGGGAGTTAGTCCCCCACCCACCAAATGTGAATGTGATTTTATCTATGTGGATTTTAACTCATAAAGTCAAATTTGATGGTGATTTTGAGAGACATAAAGCTCAACTTTAAGGTGATGGCAAAACACAGCAAGTTGGAATTGATTGTGGTGAGACATTTAGTCCAGTAGTCAAACCGGCTACGATCCGAACTATTATAAGTCTCTCTTTATCCAAGGCATGGCCAATTCATCAATTGGATGGAAAAAATGCCTTCCTTCACGATAAGCTTCAAGAAACTGTATATATGCATCAACCCTTGGGATACAGGGACCGTACCCATCCTGATTATGTTTGTCTCTTACGTAAGTCTTTGTATGTCCTTAAAAAAGCTCCTCTTGGGCTTGGTATAAGTGTTTTGCTAATTATATTTTGTCCATTGGTTTCACTAATAGCCGGTGTGACACTTCCTTATCCATATATAGCAAAGGAGCGGACATGGCTTACATTTTATTATATGTTGATGATATTATCCTTACAGCTTCTTCTGATGCTATTCGATGTTCTATAATGGCACTTCTCAGTTCTGAATTTGCTATGAGTCCGTTAAATTATTTTCTTAGGACTGCTGTCACCAGACATAAGGGTGGTATGTTCCCTGGCAAGATGTTGAAGATGAACGAACGCATGGAAGAAGGGTACTCCACGCAAAGGCCACCCATGTTTGATGGGAAATTCTATACCTACTGGAAAAATAGAATGGAAATCTTCATAAAGGCCGAAAATTACCAAGTATGGAGAGTTATTGAAATTGGAGATTTTGAGGTGACGACCATAAACTCCAACAACGAAACTATTCCAAAACCAATCACTGAATACGAGAAAGAAGATTTTCAAAAGATGGAGATGAACGCTCTTGCTATTAAATTACTTCACTGTCGACTTGGTCCTAATGAGCACAATCGTATTATGGGTTGCAAAACTGCCAAGCAGATTTGGGACCTGCTAGAAGTTACCCATGAAGGTACCAGTGAAGTGAAGCGCTCCAAGATTGATCTACTGATGTCCAGATATGCAAGGTTTGTCATGGAACCTAGGGAGAACATTCAAGAGATGTTCACCAGGTTCACAAATATTACGAATGAATTGGTCTCTCTTGGTAAGATCATTCCCGTTGATGAACAAGTTAGGAAAATACTTAGGAGTCTTCCTCAAGACGAATGTTGGAGAGCTAAAGTCACAGCCATTCAAGAATCGAAAGATTTCACCAAGTTCAATTTGGAAGAGTTGGCTGGCTCTCTCATGACCCATGAATTGCATTTGGGAACAGCCGACAGTGCCTGAAATAAAGGACTGGCTTTAGCAGCAAAGGATCATGAAGAATCAGAAACTGATGATGAGGAGACTGCTATGTTGGCAAGAAAATTTAAAAAATTATTCAGGAACAGCAGATATGGAAATCAAAGAAACAACAAAGAAAAGGGAACTGCTAACTTGAAGACAAATTTTGTATGCCACAAGTGTGGGAGCACTGATCACTTCATCAAGCATTGCCCTCAATGGAAAAATGAGAAGGGCAAGGGAAAAGCAAGAGAAGTTGGAAGACAATATAAGAAGGGAAACTTCAAAACTGATTTTAGAAAGGCAATGATTGCAGCTTGGGGTGATACGGAGAGCGAGGCTGAGACAGAAGCTCCAGTGGAAGAAGAAACAGCAAACCTATGCCTCATGGCATCTCATCACAGCAAGGATGAAGAGTCCAAAGAAAAAGAGGTAATGTCTTATAACTCACTTCCTAAACATCCATCTAAACTCAGTAAGAATAAATTAATTAAGTTGCTCTTGGAGACACAAGAGAAATTAGATAAACAGAATATCAAGTGTCTCCAAATCGAGAAAGACCTCAACTCAAACAAGGATCATGTGTCCTACCTAAATTCATTTAAAATAGATGTACAAAGCAGATTTTTTAATTTGCTAGATTAGAATATTGTTTTGAAAGAGACAATTGAAAAATTGAAACAGGAATTTATTTTTCTTAATATTGAAATAAATCAAAATAAATTGTTAGGATTAAGTAAAGATGTAAACAATATATCTACTCACATGGTTAGCACTGAATTTCAACAGTTGAAATCAAAATTAGATTCCTATGAAATAGAAAATGAACATTTGAAAAATAAAATAAACTCAAGAGGAAAAGGGAAAATCAATGAAATTCCCAAATGGATTCTAGAAGCTAAAACAAAGAGTAAAGAAGGTCTAGGTTATGTTAAATGTGATAAAAAGAAAAAGGTCTATGTTGATCTCCCTAGTAGTAAAATCTGTTTCTTTTGTGGCAAGATTGGACACCTAAAATATCAATGTGTAAAAAGGGAACAGCACAACAAAGCAAATAAAATTCATGTTGAACAGTTATGGATTAAGAAATGTGATTCATGTATTATCGACAGGGAACCCAAGAATAACTGGGTTCCTGAACCTAACCATTAATTTGCTTTGCAGGTTCAAGTGAGGGGGAACAACTCATGGTATCTCGACAGTGGGTGTTCCAAGCATATGACGGGTGACAAATCTAAATTTCTCTCACTTGAAGCCTATGATGGGGGAACAGTAACCTTCGGCGACAACATGAAGGGTGAGATAATTGCCAAAGGAAAGGTTGGAAGGTCAAGTTCCCATGCCATTGATAACGTATTTTTAGTCGAGAATTTAAAACACAATTTGCTAAGTATTTCTCAATTTTGTGACAAAGGTAACTCTGTTAAGTTTACTTCTAAACGATGCATAATTTCTAGGAACAACACAGGAGACCCTGTGCTTGAGGGAATCAGAAAAGGGAACACTTATGTAGTGGACCTGGACACTGTTCCCAAAACCAGTCTAACGTGTTTAAGTGTCATAGAAGAAGACCCACTACTTTGGCATAAGCGACTAGGTCATGCTAGTTCTTCATTGATTAATGCATTAAGATCAAAAGACCTAGTTAGAGGACTACCAGCTATAAAATTTCTTAAGGAAGAAATTTGTGATCCTTGTGCCAAAGGAAAACAAGTGAGGTCATCTTTTAAATCAAAGAATTTGGTGACTACCACTAGACCGTTAGAATTAATTCATATGAATTTATGTGGACCTATGAGAACACAAAGCCATAGTGAAAAAAGGTATGTGTTTGTTGTTGTTGATGATTATAGTAGATTCACTTGGACATTATTTTTGGTAAGCAAAGATGAACCTTTTGATGAGTTTGTTTCTTTTGCTAATAAAATACAAAAATCTACCAATAATCAAATTGTTCACATAAGGTCTGATCATGGGAAAGAATTTGAAAATTCAAACTTCATGAATTATTGCAATGAACATGGTATAAATCACAATTTTTCCGCACCTAGAACACCACAACAAAATGGAGTGGTAGAGAGGAAAAATAGGACCTTAGAAGAAATGGCTAGGACCATGTTGATTGCTAGTGGTTTACCTAGAAATTTTTGGGCTGAAGCCGTCAATACTGCATGCTATATTTTGAATCGTGTGTTAATAAGACCAATCACTTCTAAGACACCCTATGAATTGCTCAAAGGTGTCAAACCCAATATTTCCTATTTTCGTGTGTTTGGATGCAAATGTTTTGTTCATGTGAATGGAAAACGAAATATAGGTAAATTTGATGAAAGAAGTGATGAAGCAGTGTTTCTTGGTTATTCATCACATAGCAAAGCTTACAGAGTTTACAATAAGAGAACAATGTGCGTAGAGGAATCTATTCACATAATTTTTGATGAAACTAACTTTTCAACAAGTGAACAGGAAACAAATAATATTAAAATAGGTCTTACAAATTTAGAAGATCATGATGAAGGAGTTAAAATGCAAGATCTAGGAACAGCAGGTGAACAGCCAATACAAGAAGAGGCAGGAGAAACTGACCAAATCCAGGAACTGCCAGCACAACAGGACCAGCGGACTGTTCCCAATCTAACTGTTCCCACAGATGACCAAGATGATCCAGTAGCTGAACAAAATGCAAATCAAGATGCTGAATTAGAACATGCTACTGTTCCCTCCAGAGAATTTGTCCCTAAACCTTGGAAATACCAAAGTTATCATCCTCTTGATCTGATTATAAGTGATATGAATAAGGGAACACAGACCAGATCTCAACTGAGAAACTTTTGTGCACACTTTGCGTTCCTATCATCACTTGAACCCAAAAATCACGAAGAAGCTCTAAAGGATTCCGAATGGATAGTAGCCATGCAAGATGAATTAAATGAATTTGAAAGAAATAAAGTGTGGCACTTAGAACCCAAACCAAAAGGCAAGAAGGTAATTGGTTTGAAATGGGTATTTCGGAATAAGCTAGATGAGCATGGAATAATTGTAAGAAACAAGGCAAGACTCGTGGTCAAAGGGTACAATCAACAAGAAGGTATTGATTACACTAAGACATTTGCACCGGTAGCAAGGTTAGAGGCTATTAGAATTTTAATTTCTTTTGCTGCTTTTATGAACTTTAAGTTATATCAAATGGATGTGAAATGTGCTTTCTTAAATGGATTTCTTGATGAAGAAGTGTTTGTTGAACAACCTCCTGGTTTTGAGAATGCCTCTTGTCTTGATCATGTCTACAAGCTTGATAAAACTCTTTATGGGTTGAAACAAGCTCCAAGGCAATGGTATGAAAGACTATCAAAGTTTTTGATTCGAAATGACTTTGTAAGAGGGAAAATTGATAAGACCTTATTCTTTAAGAACAAAGGTTATAATATTTTAGTTGTTCAAATTTATGTTGATGATATTATTTTTGGTGCTACCAATGACTTGTTATGTAAAGAATTTGCCAACCTTCTGGGCACAGAATTTGAAATGAGCATGATGGGAGAATTAAATTTCTTTCTTGGTTTGCAGATTAAACAAACTGAAAATGGTATTTTTATTCATCAACAAAAATACATCAAAGATCTTCTTAAGAAATATGGACTAAACAATGCTAAAACCAACCATACACCCATGGCTACAAATGTTAGATTAGATGAAGACCAAAATGGAACTAATATAGATCAAACTATGTATAGAGGTATGATAGGTTCTTTATTGTATCTAACTGCTAGTAGACCTGATATTGCTTTTAGTGTTGGTTTATGTGCTAGATTTCAATCAAATCCTAAAGAATCACACCTCACTGCAGTAAAAAGGATTTTGAGATATTTAAAGGGAACAGACGACTTGTCCCTATTTTATCCTAAAAGTGATGTCTATGATTTAAAAGGTTTTAGTGATGCAGATTATGCAGGTGATCTAGTTAATAGAAAAAGCACGTCAGGTATGGTACAATTTCTTGGGTCATGTTTAGTTTCATGAAGTTCCAAGAAACAAAACACTGTTGCATTATCCACTGCATAAGCCGAATACGTAGCAGCAGCAGCTTGCTGCTCCCAAATGCTTTGGATAAAACAGCAACTAAGAGATTTTGGTATTAAGGTTGAATATATTCCTATTTATTGTGATAATACCAGTGCCATATGTATATCTAAAGATCCAGTGCATCATTCACGAGCTAAACATATACATATTAGACATCATTTTCTTAAGGATAACGTGGAACACAAAAACATTGTATTAAAGCATGTCAATACTAATGAACAAGTTGCAGATATTCTGACCAAACCGCTTCCAAGGGAACAATATGAGAAGATGAGATTGGAACTTGGTATGATCAAGCTCCGCTAAAGTTGGTTGCATAAAAATTCCCAATGAAGCATCATGAAAAAAGAGGGTCAGGAATCAACCTCAATATTTTGATTGAGAATCAATTATTGCATGGATCAGGTAAACACGTAATAAAGTTTGTACTATGAATATTCTCTTGTTTGCATGTTGTTAATTTGATCAGACCAAAGCAATATGTTCGTTATTTTCTTTATAATATTTCATAATATCATAATTCATTTTTTTAAATCACTTTATTTTGATTTCGTATTTTATTTTGATATCATAAATTATATTATCATATTGTTTGAAAAATATTTAGCCATTTTAAACTTAAATAAATAAAAATTTTAAGGGAAACGGTTTAATCCAAAATTCAATCCCAACTCCACTCAATCCTTCCATATCAAAAGCCATGATGAATGGCATTGATGAGATGGGACGTGAGGTAACCGTCAGCCCTCTTTAAAAAAAGCCCTAACACATCAAATCACTCAAACTATCATCTTCCCTTCTCAAAACCGTCTCAAGAAACCGTTCTTCCTCTTCTCTCAACCTTTCAAAATTCAAACATGAAAACACCAAAATCAAGCAAGAAAACTTCTAAATCAGGAAAGAAAGCCTCTACATCCCACCAAAACATTCAGCCAAAACCCTTAAAAATTGTTCATCCACCCCCATTACTGAACGCTGCACCATCACCATCCCAAGAAACTACTGAAAATGTTGGAACAAAACGAAAAATATTCTCACCAAAAGGTAAATCATCCTCCAAAGCGGTCAAGCGTTTGAAGCAAGTTGATCCTAACAGTGCTGAAGAGATTGCAAAGGAAATGTCCGTCAGATTTGGGGTAGATAAGTACTGGTATGACTCTACACACTTTCCTCAACTTCATACTATTTTAAAATTTCAAGAATGGGAGGTTTTGATGACTGAGTTTAGTTGTAATCCCATTTTCCCAAACATTATGCGAGAGTTTATTTCAAACTTTTCCAATGACTGTGGAATGTGTTCTAGTATGGTTAGGAACATAACATTAGAGTTTAATAGCGCATTGTTGGGGGAATGGTTCAATGTTCCAAATGTTGGGTTTGATACATATTGTGTTGGTGCAAAGATAGTTTTTTCAGGAATAAATGAAAAAACGATTTTTAAGTTTTTAGGGGTTGCACAAAAGAAGGGTAAAATCAGTCACAATATCTTGTCTCCAATGCATAAATTACTTTACAATGTTGCACGAAGATTCATTTTGCCCCGAAACTCCAAGAGGAGTGAGGTGAGTCTACGTGATGCAACCTTGATTTATTGCATGGATAATCAAATAAAAATAAATTTTCCATCTTTGATGATATCACATTTATCTGACTGCATTGAGAAAAAGAATGTTGTTGGCTATGGGGGGCTGTTAACATGGATTTTTCGCAAGTTTGGGGTACCATTGGATGGGCTGGAGTTCCCAATGGGACCCAATATGAAAATTGGTGCAAGATGTCTGAAGAATTTGCATCTCAAACTAAATGATGAAGGGGTGTTAGTAAATAAATCAGAAGAAATAGTTGATGTAGGTTCTGATGAGGAGGAAATAGATGAAGAAGAAGAAGAAAGAGAAAAAGAAGAAAAAATAGAAAAAGAAAATGAAGAATAAAAAGAAAATGAAAAAGAAAAGGAAGAGGAAGTAGAGGAGGAAGAACAAGGGCATGTTCCCACTGAAGAAGGAAAAGAAGGGGAACAAGAAGAGGGGGCAAGAAAAGAGGGGGAACAAGGAGAGGAAGAAGGTTTAGGAGAAGAAGTGCCTCATGATCTCTGTCATGATTCCAGTGATGAAGAGGTTGTGATTGCATTAAGGAGGAAGGGTAAAGCAATTCAAAGGAAGAGTAAGAGGCTTGCTTCAAAACAAAAGGCTGCATTGGTTGATGATATCACTTCTGAAACCATTCCTGAGCCTACTTCAAATGAACCTCTCTCTCCCAAGCCAACCACTCCACCACCAAATCACTCTCCATCACCACCTCCATCACCACCTCCATCACCTATTCACTTTACACCACCACCATTTCCATCATCTCCTGGTATTGGTTGTGCTGATCCTATCTCTACAGCTTCCTCACATTCCGTTCTCTCCAAGCTCATTGACCTACAGTCTCAATTCAGTGCTTTTCAAGATGAAGTTCGTGTCTCACTCGCTTCAATTGTTGATCAACTTACCATGATGGAGAATCGTCTTGGTGCAAAGTTGGATACAGTAAAAGTGCAGACCGAATATGTGGATGAAGAAGAGACTGCCCCTACCCTCTCCCTATTTTTTTAAGATTTAAATGGCTGTTGCATTTCACAAACAATTTCACTTTTTACTTTGTACCATCTGGGGTACATTGTTGTTGTTACGTTGAACATTTGCTACTTTTCTTTGCTTTTATTAATGGTCTGTGACAACTAACTATGTGCAGGTTTGATTATTGTTCATGGCATTTACTTTTATTATTGTTTCTTGCTTTCATCACTGACAATTCTATATGTTTTGTGGTGAGGATTGATATTCCTTATCTTATTTTTGATTGGTGACAAAAGCGGGAAGAGGATGCACAAACTTAAGAGAAGCTGTGAGAAAACACAGTTACATATCTTAATTGACTCATATTGATTCAGTTATAGAAGTCAATGTGTTGTGTGCAAGAATTATGTTGTTGAGTATGCTAAACTTATCATCTGTGTTGTTTTCTTTACATTATGAGTATTTTGGTTAATTTTTTTTGTTTAACTGTTTTAAAGTTGTTTTGAGAATACTTTATGTTTTAGGTTATTTTCTTTTTTATTTTAGTTTAATTATTTAAATAATTTGAGTAAATTTGTATATGCATGCTTGGTAAACTATACTGTAACGAGTTAATTTACTAAGTTAGTTAGAGTTACTTTAATCTCTAGTATACTCTAAGAATTTTGTTTTACTCTTGTTTACTTAAGTTTGTTTATAAAGTTTGTCATCATCAAAAAGGGGGAATTTGTTGGCCTCTTAGGTTTTGATGATGACTTCACTTTTAAATAAACAAACATATTTTAGAGATTGTTTTGTAGGTATATATCCGATTTTGTTAATCGTTGATGAAGCCTATGACTTGGTTCTTGGTAGTTGTACATGTCTCAAATATCCAAGAAGTTGGACAATTGCTTTAGAAGTTAGTTTACTGTTCCTAGAGTTAAAGTCCTGACGAAAGTTGTAGATGGAGACAGTGCGATGTTCCCCACGATACAGGTCTGAAGAAGACATTGACTGGAAGTTACGAAAATTACGTTTTCAGTTTTTAGTTAATGTAAAAGGTTCAAAGTTTAATTAGTTGCTTAATTAAATTAATTTATTAATTGGCAAAAAGTTTTTTTAACGCCTAAAAATATGGAGAAGACTTATTCCTCACTTTGAATTAGTCTCCTATAAATTCGGACACCCAAGAGATTTATTCTCTACTTTGAACAAGTCTCCTATAATTTAGGATCTTCCTAGTGACTCATGTACTAATAACCGTACAAGAAAACCGCAATCATTTTTCTAACTCTACTTTCAATAACTTCCCAATTTTCTTTGGGAGCAAGTAAGTAAATGGAAGTTATGGGGTGAGTGCACTACATGGAAATCGTGGGTTGAGTGCACTGATGGCTGTTCCCTTTATAAACGAGGGAAGCTACGCTCAACCAATATCCATCTAAGAGTGTCCTTAAGGTGAAATCAAAATAAGAAAAATATTTTGTTCATGAATTTGCCAATTAATTCATTATATTTTTCTTGAGCAACTACTTAATTTTAATCATCTTAAGAATTGGCCTTGTAAGGGTAATTGAGTGTTTTTGTTGTAACTAGACTTAAGGGAAATCTAGGGGAATATAGAAGCTTCAAAGAGAAGCGTGAGAAGAGAAAGAGAAGGAGAAAAGAAGAGAAGAGAAATAGGCCTAGAGTAGAGAAGCTTCAAGTGAAGCATATTTGTTTTATGTAATTGTAATTGATTGCCTAAAACATAGTGAGAATTTTGAAATCCCGGGGGGTCGTGGTTTTTCCTTCTTATTAGGCCAAGAAGGTTTCCACGTAAAATCTTTGTCTCCTTTTATTATTTTTCTTTTCCTTTTTGAGTTTAAGTTTTGTTCTTTACTTGATACAATTCCGCAAAAATTAGAGGCAAAAATCTTAAACCTAATACACAAAAATTCACCCCCCCCCCCCCCCCCCCCCTCTTGTTGCATTCGATCATCTATTAGCATTCCTACACTTTTCCTTTTCTTTTATGTAACACCCGAATTTCCTCTCGTCCTTTACGGTTTTGGTTTCTTTAAGGGGTCGGAAATTTAAGAGTGTTACAGACACGCTAGGGCGTATCTCTTGTATCTGATTGGTGCTGTCTTGTTCTCCGACAAGACTGGCAACCGGGTACAACTATTGTACTTGACGTTGCTTGATGCGCCATGGGAGGTCATCTCTGGGTACAGCTGGGGTTTGGCAGCCCTAGTGTATCTATACAGAAGACTTTGTGAAGCTTCACGGAAGAACGTGAAGGAGATCGGTGGGCCTCTCATTATTTTGCAGGTAATACTAGGTTTACATGTTACTATTTTGTTCCTTTTATTAATTGTTTTTGTGTTTCTTTTACTTACTTATAATTGTAATTTATAGCTTTGGGCGTGGGAGCATGTTCTCATTGGTCAAAAGATGAGGAGTGTGGGACGTGGTGCATTTGTGCCACCAATTCTTCCACCCCACATGTGCCATATGGATCGCGGTGGTCCTTTGAAAGACGAACAAGGACCCATACAGGATCGGGCGTGGGGTTCTACCGCGATCAACTTGATCTACTACGAGCGGACCAGGTAACAACTTCACTACAACTTGTTTTGTAACTATCACATTGTGTAATTTATTAATCGAATTTTCACGTTTAGTTTCGATGGGACCCTTACCCCGCTGAGGCATACTCTGCATTGCCTCAGCACTGGGGCATATTGTCAGGGGCGTGGAGAGCATCTGTACCTCTTATCTGCTTCGACATAGTCGAAGTGCATCTCCCTGAGCGCGTACTGCGCCAATTTGGGATGGAACAGGGCATCTCGCCGCCATGTGACACAGAGGCGAAGCTCCATAACTCTCGCAAGGGTCGGGATCCCAAGAACTGGCTCGAGATCAACTGGCGCCATGTCGCTCGTTGGGAGCATAGGCTAGAGCTGTTGGCCCAAGGTGCACCGATCAATGTTGTAGGCGCACCTACTTCGGCAAATTACATGCTATGGTTCCTCTCCATCACTCGTCGATGGATGACACCACGAGGTATCATGGCGGCAGCCCAATACACTCCCGCAGCACCGACGGTGACACACTTTGTAAGTATTCTTCAACATTGATTATTATCCATAGAACTTACACGTTAAACATTTCATTAGTACTTAAGTCTTACTGCAGGCACAGGGCATTGCTTCAGTCATCAGCTCCTCCCAAGAGGAGCCCATACAAGAGATTGCCCAAGGCATACTCCGAGGGACGTAGTTTCAACACTTCATTCCGGAAGTGAATGCGCCCCACACCACTATGTACGAGTACGGGTCATCTCCTCATCACGCCGACGTTCATCTTGAGGAGGTTGACTTAACGTGCCCGGACTACGATGCCGGGTCAACGTATCAATCACCTCCCCTACCCGAGCGTCATGCGACAGCCTCTTACTATCGTAGGAGACGTCATAAACTATCACAGTTAGACAGGGTACAGGAGGAGGATTAGCATTAGACGTCGTAAACTATCTTTAAGCTCTTGTTTTTCTTTTTCAAGCCATATTATTAAGTCTCTCTATCATTTAGTACCCTCTGGAACAATCCATCTAAAGTATGTGCATCCTAATCCGTCAGCCAAGTAGAAAGGGCAAGCAACAAAATCACGCCCTGGATCGAAGTCGCTCCAATCTGTATTAATCTCAACTTCATAACCACACTCAGAAAGCTCTTCAATACAATGCTCCTTTGACATCTACGGAATACATATAACATAGTAACGTAAGTGAACTTTCAAAAATAATATTAACATTTATAAATTGAGAGTAAAACAAACATAATACCTTATGTTACCTTTATAATTTTATTCCAAAGAACAAGAATGATGTAGATTACATATAATGAAGTAGGGAAATGATGGAGTTATTTATAGAACATCATTACAACGTCTATTTTCAAGTTTGCAACGGCTATTTTTCTAATTAACAACGGCTAGTTTACTTCGTACAAAAAAAATAAAAGGCTTAACTCGCTGTTACTAACAGCAACTTAAGCCTTTTTTTTTAACTTTCGTTGTTAGTAACAGCGAATTAAACCAAGGCTATGCTTGGATGTGCAGACGCTTATTTTAGGAATTAAGTTTTCACGAAGTTTATTTTTGGAATTAAGTTGTTAAATAATCTTATTTTATTCAAATTTTCCCTCATGTCCCTTCTTCCCAGCAAGCCCAACCACCTACCCTTACTACTGATTCCCCACAACTACCCGTGGGCCATTATCTCTTATTGGCCCATCACCTCATCCCTCACCTCATACTTCCCCTTTGGCCCAATCACAATCCATCCAATCAAACAATCTAGCACCACAACAAATTTCTCTCTCATGGCCAACAATTGTGACCCGTAGCCAAAATGGGATATATATACCAAATAAAAAATATTCGTTTGTTTCCGAGATTTCAAGGTCACCTTTGCCTTGTAACACGATTGCGGCTCTATGTGATCCAAGTTGGAAAATGGCCATGGATGATGAATATGATGCTCTTATTAAAAATAAGACGTGGGAGTTAGTCCCCCCACCCACCAAATGTGAATGTGATTCTATCTATGTGGATTTTAACTCATAAAGTCAAATTTGATGGTGTTTTTGAGAGACATAAAGCTCAACTTTAAGGTGATGGCAAAACACAGCAAGTTGGAATTGATTGTGGTGAGACATTTAGTCCAGTAGTCAAACCAGCTACGATCCGAACTATTATAAGTCTCTCTTTATCCAAGGCATGGCCAATTCATCAATTGGATGGAAAAAATGCCTTCCTTCACGATAAGCTTCAAGAAACTGTATATATGCATCAACCCTTGGGATACAGGGACCGTACCCATCCTGATTATGTTTGTCTCTTACGTAAGTCTTTGTATGGCCTTAAAAAAGCTCCTCTTAGGCTTGGTATAAGTGTTTTGCTAATTATATTTTGTCCATTGGTTTCACTAATAGCCGGTGTGACACTTCCTTATCCATATATAGCAAAGGAGCGGACATGGCTTACATTTTATTATATGTTGATGATTTTATCCTTACAGCTTCTTCTGATGCTCTTCGATGTTCTATAATGGCACTTCTCAGTTCTGAATTTGCTATGAAAGACTTGGGTCCGTTAAATTATTTTCTTAGGATTGCTGTCACCAGACATATGGATGGTATGTTTCTTTCACAATGAAAATATGCCGAAGAATAATTAAGCAGCCGGCATGTCATCATGCAAACCGACCTTTACTCTGGTTGACTCCAAACTGAAGATGTGTGCAAATTATAGTGCTCCTTTTTCTAATCCCACTTTGTATAGAAGTCTTGCAGGGGCCCTTCAATATCTCACTTTTACTCGTCCCGATATTTCTTATGTTGTTCAACAAATATGTCTCCATATGCATAACCTGAATATTGATCATTTTAATGCTCTCAAACGTATAATCCAGTATGTTAAGGGTACTCTATTCATGGACTATACCTTTATCCCTCGTCTTTCTCTACTCTTGTTTCGTACACTAATGCAGATTGGGGAGGTTGTCCAGACACCCGAAAGTCTACATCCGGGTATTGTGTGTTTTTAGGAGACAACTTGGTCTCATGGTCATCAAAACGACAACCCACATTGTCTCATTCAAGTGCCAAGGTGGAATATCGTGGGGTGGCCAATCTCGTCTCTAAATCATGTTGGTTTCATAATCTTCTCTTAGAATTACATTGTCCAATTAAGAAAGCCACACTTGTATACTGTGATAATGTAAGTGCTATTTATTTATCAGGTAATCCAGTATAACACCAGCGTACAAAACATATTGAAATGGATATCCACTTTGTTCGAGAGAAGGTTGCTCGTGAACAGGTTCGTGTTTTACATGTTCCATCTTGTTATCAAATAGCAGACATTTTTATGAAGGGTCTTCCACGTGTCTTGTTTAAAGAATTTTGTGACAATCTTAGCGTCAGTAAATCTCCCGATTCGATTGTGGGGGTGTGTTAAATATAGTAAATATAATGTGATTATATTATAGTATATTAAGTTAGGTAGGAATATTTATTCATTCCTAAATCATAGCCTTTTGATAGAATATAGTATATTATTGAACCCTACTCTACAGCCGACAATCATGCCCAAGGATTGTCTTGCTTCTAAACTCTATTGTATATTTAACACTTATTTTGGTTGTTGTACTCCTTGTAATCTCGTTATTGATTGTTGAGATCTAATTACCCTAATATGTGTCGATGGTTTCGCTTCTTCATCATCTTCAATTTCTACTGTTTCTTCCTCTTGACCACTTCATTGCATAATCATCTAATTCTTTGTCATATCATTCTTAATAATTTAACTCGTTTCATAGTTATTAATTGAAGGTGTTGTTGATAGCATCGGAGTATAAATAGTCTTTCTTTGGAGCTAGATCCTCCTAATGATTTTGGCCCTTTACTTACTTTTTAGAAGCTTTTCTAAAAAATAAAGACATGATGATAATGGAATAATGGTAAAATAAAGTAATAATTAAAGAAAGTAAGAGACTAATTATGTAACAAAGAGAATAATTACGTAATTAAGTAAGTAGAGAGAGTAATAGATAAAAAGAATTGTAAGTGAAATGAATTAGATTGGCCCTTATTTATAGGAATAAATCCAATGAATAGTTGCAGCAAGCATTTTGGTTATGATTGCCACATTTTCTTGCTCTGTTTTGAACTTATTTGCTAATTTTCACTTCGATCTTTTGAATAGAATATTGTTGTAGCTGGAGGCACAGTTGTGGTAAGACATCAATTTTGACGTTCTTTCTCATCTAAGTTTCTTAATTTGCTAGGTGCTAAGGCAGTGTCCAAATCAATTTTTTACCTTTGTTCTTTACAGGCCTAGTGTTGATTTTTTCTGATATTGTATGGTCTCATTACCTTTGATAATTGACTCTGTTTTCCGGTTGTGTTGCAGAAGTTTTGGGTTAGTGATGATCTTTTTGCTTTTAATTCAGTTAGGGTCTTACCTTCCAAGGCATAAATTAGTCAAGAATTCCTCCTATATGGCATTTAATCTAGCATCAATGGAAAGAATACGAAGCACAGCTTAGCAAGTAGTCAGTGTCATCCCTGGCATTATATGGGCCTTAAGCAAACTGAAAGAAATAGGCCCTCCATACTGAACTTAAAAGGGGTGTTTGAAAAATAATTAATATGAACCCTTTATATTATAGTTAGCATTAAAAATGTAGACAGTGTCATATAATTCTTAAATGAATAAAAGAAATACTCATAAATTGCAAAGTTTTAAGTGTCTAATTCATTAATTAGCACTTTTTAATTTTATGATCCTTTCTAACTATGGGACCTAGGCAAATGACTACTTTGCCTATGATCTGGAACGGCCCTGCAAGTAGTGACCTATATATATTGCTATGTTTATTGGAGTGAGGATGAATTAATTTTCGATAAAAACCATTAATTATATATGATTTATATGGCTATGTTAATTGGGGCGAGGAAGAATTTTAAATTGTTATCTTCCGCTAGGATTAAACTGCATAGATTAAAGCGATCCTCTTATCGTCTGATTAACAAATTTCCTTTTAGTTGGACATATCTAGATTCCTAGGTGTGATAGATTATATGTTTCCTCTATTTTCCTTAAGGCCTTGTTTGGATGGATGAAAATGGAGGAAAAAGAAATGAAAGGATTTGAAATGATGAAGATTCTCTTATTTGGATGGCAAAAAGGAAGGAAGAGGATTTGGAGGGATTAAGTCCCATCAATTTATTAACATTCAAATCTCTCCATAAGAGAAAAGATTTGGAAGCAAAATAATATTTCTTTTTTTCCTTCCCTTCCTTTCTTTTCTCTCCTAATTTGTTATCCAAACATATTGTAAATGTTGTTTTCTTTAGTTGTAACGATATGTCTAAAAAAACTCTTGTTTGGATTCGTATTATGGGTGTAGTATCTTGGTAAGTAATATCCAGGTACTTTTCCTTCATGTCTTTGGACATGCATCCTTTGCTTACAATGAGATGTTTACTTTAACGAGCAAATTCAAACTTCCTTCGTTCTTATCTTGTTAGTAGAATGTTAGTTTAGGCTTTTGTTTTCCCTTTTACTGACTTGCCCTGCTATATTCAAGCTGCGGGTCGGAGTATTGGGTTTAGTGAAATTGCATTTTGCTTTTCCTTGTGATTTGTTGGTTTCTTTTTTTCTCACGGGTCAAAATTGCATTTACGTCCCGTTTAGTTAGCGGCACTAAATGATGATAATGAGAATAATCTTTAGTGTAAAGTTTCATTAAAATTTTCATGTCATTCCCATGATGATGAAACATTAATCACAAAAAAGTTTTTTTGTTTACAAATTTCTATTAACACCTAATACCACATTTCCCAATAGTAATGCATCGAAGTGAATTTTAAAAAGAAAATGAGATGATTGAAGTTGGACAACTACGACCATCAAGTTAGCCAAGAGATTTTTCAACCAAAATTATACTAGTTTCCATTCTCATTACCATCGTTTAATACCACCTACCAAACGGGTCGTTAGTGATAGAGTTCATCACCGAGTTGCTTAGTAGTTACTAGTTATACATGGAGTTGTGGCTAGGTTTGATCCCCTCCACTCCACTCTTATACTCTCAAATTTCACTCCACTCCGGTCCACTTCACTCAACTCAACTCTACTCTTATACTCTTACACTGCATTCTTAAAAAAATTTAAAAAATTTAAAAAAATTAAAAATTTAAAAATTTAAATTTAAAAATTTAAAATTAAAAATAAAAAAATTAAAACTTTAAAAATTTAAAAATGAAAAACTTTAAAAAAATTAAAATTAAAAAAATCAAAAAAAATTAAAATATAATAAATTTAAAAAATAAATTAAATTATTTTTTCCAAAAAGTTTTTTTTCCATTTAATTTAAAGTATATAATAAAGAGTAAAGACAGTAGGAATAGGAATGTTAGAACTTAGTCCACACTATTTTAGTGTGCGCTAAGTCCACACAAAAGTGTCTTGCATATGGGCTGTGAAAATCAATATAGATCGGTCTTGTTTGCTTGCTCCGACTCAAACCCGTTTGAAAAATATTTTATTAAACAGTTTAAGATATTAAAAGATTTAGTTTATAAAGCAATTTGCCCAGTGACATAGAGATTAATAAGTACTTTTTAAAAATAAAAACATTTAGAAAATATAATAGTAAGTAAAATTGCTAAGTCACTTAACAGTTTATTTATATTTTATTTTAAAATATACAAAAATTTAAAAAACATATGAACCATAAAGTGATACGATCTATTAAGAGTATTTCATTTTGAATAAAATAACCAAAAAAACGTAATAAATAAACAGCCAAATGATTTTTTTATCATTATATCTTGTAACTCAGTTGCTACAGCTTAATATGAGATGAATTAGAGATTAGAGATTGTTCTTGGACTTAACGATTTTTATACAATATTTTAATTCCAAAAGTTGCATGTACTATTTTTGTTTAATAAATAAACCGCTATCTGAAATAGTTACGTGAAAGAGGTCATATAGTGTTATTAAATCCGTATGTGGAATAGAGTTTATATTGAATAATAATAAAATAAGCCAAAACTCCATACTATAAAAATAACTTTATTTAAAAAAATGAAGAAATAAATTTATAATTTGCATAATTGCATTACGTTGGTCAAAATTCAAAAAAGAAGATTGTGATTGGTTAACCAAGTCTATATGGTGAGTTGTGAGAACCTATATACTACGGGCCTCCTGATAGAAGAATTTTAATTAACTGTATAATTTATTTTTCTAGTAAATTTAATAGGAAAAATTATCATGAATAATACATTCTTTTTAACATTTTTCCTATAATAATATAAATTATTAATTAATCATAAATAATACCAATTTTAAAGTGATTTCCTCTAGCATTTATTTTACCCATAACTTGTAAAATAGGTTATTTCTACCAAAAAACAAATTTAATTTAAACGAAAAAAACAAAATATTAGCCTCCCCTTCACCCACATGTGCACCACCCCAACCCTTTTACCGACACTCAGCGTCCACAAGGCTTCCACTGCCCTTTCCCATAACCGCCACCAACACACCAGCTAACAACCACCTGTAATCGCACCCCTGACATCCAATCACGAAATCCCTTCCTCCATAGCCACCAATCTCGAAACCTCCATCCCGGTTGGCTGGTTTTTTTTGTTTATAAGTTTTTTTAGGTATTGGTTGGGTAAGGGCTGAGAGAAATGGTGGGTAAGCTTTTGATTCATGAGTAATTTGGGTTTTGGATTGAGTAGGGGTGGCGACGATTCTGAAATTTTGGGTTTTAAGTTGGGTATGGGTGGGGATGATTCTAAAATTTAGGGTTTTGGGGTTGGGTAAGGGTAGAGGTGGGGAAGGGGGTGGGAGCTGACAAATGGGCTAGCAATGGGGAATAGTATGTGAAGGTGGTGGGGTAAGAGTAGGGATGCAAACGGGGCGAGGCGGGGCGGGTATTGGCGTTACCATCCCCATCCCCATCCCCGCGGCGGGTATAATTTTTTTCCCCGTCCCCGCCCCGATGGGTTTGTACCTAATACCATCCCCATCCCCATCTGGGTATCCATCCCCGTCTAATACCCATTTTACCCGCCCCACCACCCGTCAAATCCCCGCTTAATACCCATCTGTGTCACATATTTATTTTCAATTATTTGGGCCTTAAAACCCATAAAACATATCCAAACTCCAAAGTCTCAAAGAAAAACACATATCCAAAGTCTCAATTCAAACAAACATATATCCGAAGTCCCAAACGAACACATAATCAAAGTTTCAAACAAATATACATGTCTAAAACAAAAGTATTTCAAGTTTCAACATCAACTCAAAATCATCTAAAGTAAATCAATCCAGAATAATTTCATCACTATCAAATTTCATTTCGCATCCTTCAAATGAGAAGTTCCCGCCTTTGCACCGGCGGAAAGTAGCTTATTACAATGATTGCACTCAGCCTTCTCTACCCCACCAACTCTCTTTCTCTTGAAATCATTCCAAACCGCTGAAGTGTGCTTACTTGTTATAGGTAACACGTTAGGATCGGAAATAACATGTGCTGGACTTTCATACTCATCGACGCTAATAGGAGTACAATTGCAGTAGTTGATGGGTTTGAAGCCATATTTATCTAACAAGTAAGAATGATTAATGAGTATGAAAAGCCATATTTGTCATTAAAATGATTAATGAGTAGGTTTGGATCTGAAAACATATTGCAATATAATTAATGAGTAACATATTGCAGAACATTATGAGATATGAGACTTGTTTACAACAAAATCATTCTACACAAGTCCATTACCAAGAATATAAGCAGTCAGAGTCAGCAAACTATGCAGCCCTTCTATAACCCCATCCCACTAGCTTATCTATTGCCAAAAGAACAAATTTTGCCACAGAACCCCCAGAAGACAAAAGACATTTGTACCTGATAAAGTCTTACAAATTTTGCCACAGAACCCATAGAACTCTTACAAAACCTCTATCGTTTACATATAAAGTCAAGTAGCATTATAAACAAAAGCAACTTTTTAAAATTTTAGAGGTAAATATTGTCATCTTGTATCATCCTTAATCATTGACAAATAGAGAACAATAACAGTATCTCATTAAGTATCTAATAAACTCAACAACTAATATCACAATAACCACCATGAACCAGCCACGCAGCAACATATACATCATCTAATAAAACTATATTCGATATGCAGATCAGGAAAAAACTAAATTCAATCGAACTTGTGGTTGATTTCATAAAATAACAATGAAAAATGATCAGAAAGACGGGAGTGCTCTGGAGTTTAAACAAGAAAATCAAAAACTGGAGAAAAGACAGAGACGATGAGTCGATGACAATAAAAAACTGAAAGAAACTTACCCAATAACGGGAGTGCTCTGGAATTTTTCAAGAAGACGGGCTGACGGCAGCAAGATTGAAGAAGATGGGAGTGTTTCAAGAAGAAGAAGAAGATGGGAGTGCAGCAGTGAAGTGACGGCAGCAGTGAAGCAAATGATGGCTTGAGTATTGACGGCCAGCATTCAAGTATTCAACATTCCTATTGATGGTTTCAAAGGCCCAAAGTATTTAGGGTTTTGAAACTTTTTTTTTAAAAGAAATATAAACCGGGGTTTTTAAAGTTTTTAAAAAAATTTGAAAATAATTCAAGGTTTTCAGAAATTTGAAAAATAATCTAGGGTATTCCAATTCTCAAAATTTGAAAATAATTTAGGTTTTCAGAAATTTGAAAAATAAACCGCGGTGGGTATGAATTTTATACCCGTACCCGCCCCATGACCCATCAAACCGAGACCCATCCCCGCCCCGATGGGGCGGGGATGGGGCGGATCTCGTATTAGACACGCCCCGCCTACATCCCTAGGTAAGAGGTGGAAGCTGGGTAGAGCTGAAAAGGGATAGGGTGTTTTATTTTTATTTTTATTTTTTTGACAATTAACCTTCAATTGTAGGTTTCTAACAA